>NC_048277.1:22982331-23107331 GCF_009762535.1 Notolabrus celidotus
CTTTCTCAGCTACACCCTTCCCAGCTGAGATGACGCTGCTCTTGAAGATGTCCAGAGTCGGAGTGAACAGAGAGTCCATGGAGAACGATGAGTTAGAGGGAGTAGGTGACGAGGGTGACACCAAGGAGGAAGGCCTTTCTCTGTCTCTGGCAGAGACACCAAGAGGGAGAGACGGTGATGGCCTCAGCCTCTCCTTGGGTTTGACAGGCAGAGGAAGGAGTGTGTTGGATCGCAGCAGGGGGGGAGGTCGCGGGGAGGCGTGAGGAGACGAGGAGGAGCGTAACGAAGGGCTTGAGGGGTTCTGCAGGTCCATGCTGGGTGCGCGGCTGCTCAGGGGGCTATTGCCATTGTTCATGTACGTCTCGATCTCCTCAGCGAGGTCCCGGCGGGCCGTGGGTGTGCCACTGTTCTCCTGATCACACTGCTGAACTGCACCGGTTGCCATCAGCGACAGGGGATCAAACCCTCTCTCTATACCTGTCCTCCTCACAGTCCCAGCACTGCAGCTGACACTCCTCTCTCTGGGCACAGTCTGACTCTCTAACTCACAGCTGCCCTCCTCCTTACATTTCTGTTTCTCTGTCTCTGTCTCCTCTTCTTCCACTCCGTGCAGGTGAGGCTGCTTTGTTGCAGCAAGTTGAGGGACGGTGAGCCTCAGACTTCCAGCTCCACCTGACAAATCCAGAGACTTTGGCCTCTCTGACTTTGGCAGAACTTCACACAGAATCGCATCACTCGGGGGGCTGGAAACCGACCTGCTGTCGCTGCCTGTGACAAAAACAAGGGGGATAAGAGACTCAGCTCCAATACAGTGAGTCAGAGCTCTGTATAAACAACTATAGTGGCTTGTTTGTGATCTATCTTAGAAACTGAACTTACCTGCATTGCCATCTGTTGATTTGTAGCTTCTGATTGATGTGGAGATGCTGCTGATTGGAACCTCAATCTCAGGTGCTATAGAGATTAAAATGTGACAAAGTGTTAGGGAGATTTGGTCAGACTATAAAGATGTCTAGCAGTAATTAATTTACAAAAAAATCTGTATGTAATATGAAGAAGATTATAGATTTTGTAATTCCAAAAGTTTCTTCTGATTTCTACAACACTGCAAAAAACCCTCAAAGTGGATTTGTCTCATTAGATAAATCAAAACATCTCATTAAAATTCATCTGACAAGTCCAGATGCAAAGTCAATCTTATTACAAGCTAAAAAAAAGTCTTGTAACTAAATTCAGCTCATTTTTCTTATATCTTGAAATAAGATTTTTAAGTGTGGTACAGCTATGGCAGATCATTTTCATGTGTTTTGGGCCTGCCCTCTCCTCCATTCTTACTGGGAAGAGCTGGCAAAAGAAATTAGGATAATATTTGGAATTGAAGTTGTTTCCTGCTTTGTCACTTTGTATCTTTGTAAATTGCCGAATGGTCTTAAGTCTCAGGACAGGTATCTTTACAAAATCATCTTGGCTGCAAGCAAAAAAGCCATCACACAAAAGTGGATGCAGACAAACCTACCAACAAATGACGACTGGACTGTAATTGTTAAGGAAATTTATTCCATGGAAAAACTCACCTTCTCCTTAAGACTATGAGCGGATGACTGTGTGAAATACTTGAAAAAACGGAACTCATACACCAGAGTTTGAAATCTTTCATCTGTGTATATGATATATATTGTTTTGTACTATTGAATGGCCTGGAACAACCTCCCTTTATTTTATTATTTATATTTAATTGTATTTAATTGTATTACTTTTTTCCCTTTTGTAAACCTGAAATTGAAATAAAAAGAAAGTTAAAAAAAAAGAAATACGATTTTTATCTGAACCTGACATCTCACTTAGGCGTTTATCAAGTGTAATGAGATTGAGATATTTGGACAAGTAATGAGACGAACATTTCTTGCAGTGTAGAAATATTTGGACAGGGTATTGTTGGATTTTATGTCTACATAAAAGTTTCAGTGAGGAAGAAAAAGGTAACGTTGGCAGCTGTGTGGCTTCTTAAGGCTCTTTTGTAAATCTTGAAATATTAAAGCAGACTTGTCCTCTGATGAAACTCCCTAACTTTGTACTGAGGACTACTTATAATAACAGCTGGATCAGAGCTCGGTCCAGACACGGCATGTTGTTATCTGCAACCCAATTTAGGACAGATCCTGTCATGCAAACGACCTGCTTACATAATACATTCATCCATCAACAGAATCTGTTTCCAAAAAACATCTAATTATAACAGCAAATGGACGTGTAGAGAGCCCAAAACAGCACACCCACACCGTGATGTGATACCCCGGCTTTTAAAGAGAGAGTGTTCGGTTCGCTGCCTGTGAGCTGTGATTTACTCCTGCAGAAAAGAAACCTGGTGTCAAAGATTAGAGATATAGAAGCTGAGCTCTAACTCACTCGACTGTCTTGGCCCTTTGTCCTCCACCGGCGGTGTGTTGTCACTCTCTCTGCCACACATCCTCTCCTCCTCTTTTGACAGTGAGTCATAGCCTTGGTCTGACTGTCCACCTAGAACAGATAAGAAGTTTTATCCTTCAGAAATAAACAGTCAGTTGTTTTTTTTTACTTTACCATCCCAGAGGGAGCTGAGTGAATAAAAATACAGGTATTTAGTCTCCACGCATGCTTTGTAAGAAACAACTGATCTCAGAGTTGTTCTTCAGCCGAGCGTGGTGACATTCCCCACAGCTTACAACACGCAACACTCCCAGAATAGAAAGGCAGGAGTAGCGAGCGAGGAACAGTCTTTGAATGCATTATATTTGCAAGGTCACACTGCAGGAAAAAAGTACAAAACTCCTTCACTGTGATTTATTCTGTTCTCACAGAATTTCTGCTCTGTTCAATTGTTTGCCATGGAGGGATAAAACAATCTGGGAGATGAGTATAAATTCATGATATCGCTGGTGTTAAAGCTTGTGATAGATAACTTTAATCCCTGTAGATTCAACGTTCCTTCATCTGCAGTGCATTATAGAAAATGTAAAGAATCTGGCAGCATTTCTCAGAGGCAAACAGTCCTTTTTCTCAATGCATTTAAACATTTTTGCAAAATTAAAGTAATGCTTGTCTTTGTGTTCTGAAAAACGCTTTATAAATAAAGTCTAATTGATTGATTGATTGATTAAAGTCATTTTTATTTTAATGTTGTTATGTTACTGTTTTGTTTTTTTAAACTCTGCAAAGCACTTCCTATGAATGCTGCTTTATGAATAAACTTGCCTTGCCACAATGTGTGGATCACAATATTGTCAAATCATAATGTTTTTGCTGCTGTGACATTTTTCCAGATAAATGAAAAGGTTTATGAATCATGCTGTTTCACTGCTTTAAAGTTGGGAAATTAAATCAGACCAAATGTTAAATAAGATTCCCCAGAGGTAAGCTACAGCGCAGCAGCGGTGACAAAATCAAAGTGTGAGAGTAAAACAGTCTGAAGTTCTGGCTCTGGCTCCTTACCTGTGCTGAATCCATCATCACTGGAGTCCATTTTAGTGAAGTCAGTGTCGATGGAGGTGCGCTCCGCAGAGTCATTGGTGCTGTCCAAGCTACCATGACTGACTGTGTCAAGATCACTCCCGTCTGAAGTGAGATAACAGAGAGGAGAGAGGATGAGATGTGGAAACAAAAGACTGAGTACCAACAGGATCATAAGACCAGCTGGTGTAAAATCACTACATAAACACAGAGCTGTAATCCTTATCATCGCTTAGAAGCTACTGGCATGCTTTGAATGCCACAGAATGAATATAAAAGGATGAGAGTGTGCCAAAAGACAGCAACATTTCACTCCTCTGTCTTATCTTGAACTCGTAGCTGTGAGCTCTGAAAGATGACTGTTGACTGCACAGTTGTTTAGATTAGGTAAAGTTCAACAAGTGTCACGCTGGTCCATATCTTTTTTTTTTTCATTTCATGAGTTTCTGTGTTAACTCGTCCTCATGGGCAAATAAACTCTGTTAAGCCATCTTCACAGTTTACAGAGCATGGTGCAAAGCATCATCAGACACACACCGTTATGTTAAACAGACTCTCACTGGGCCATTGTGGGAATAAGGGACTGACACCATGATTGACCTGTCAGCTGAGACTTGCAGGGGAGGAAAACCTCTTCTCTCTGTTTAATTAGTGTCATTAAAGGACAGCGGGTTGGGAGCCGCATGTGCTGTCGGAGGCTGGAGTCGGGATAAACCTTGTTATGAGACCGGGAGAGAAGCCTTGAAGAAACATCTGCTCCAACAGGGTCCTGTTCGTTTATATTTCTATTCATTAAGGATCACAGGAGGAAAGAAAAACCCTCTTCTTTGAGCCTATCACTTACTGACTTTGTGCAACACTGAGAAGTAACTACAGATGAAGAATCTCAAATAAGTGAAGACCCGATTAGACTTAGGTATACCAGGTATAACCCCCCCCCCCCCCCCCCCCCCCCCCAAAGGATTCAGGACTTTGTAGCTTCTTACTAAAACTGTATTATAAGAATTTCCCTTTCCTCCTCCCCTTTTAATATAATTTTGATATCTACAGGTACTTTATTTTACTCTTTGAGTTCTATCAAATAATTGCAGCTGACAACATGCTGCTTCCTGTTACAGCAATTTCAAAGTAAAGTTTTTGGGACTATGTGACATGAGGGGACTTTTATTGTGAATTTTTTTCAGAAATTAAATGTTTTTCATTGAAGTATCTTACTACAATTAGCGCTGGCCTTCATGAGTTATATTATTTATATTACTTCATCTTGCCTCGAGTCACAGCTACAGCCATCGATATTATCGATCATGCCCCACAGTTTGAGAAGCACTGGCCTACAGGGAGCTAAGCCAACCAAAACAGACAGGTCTCAAAGACATATTTGGGAGGCAGTGCCAAAGTGGGAACGGATTTAACCCTTTATGTGTCGCATGAAGCGCTTTTTTTCCCCCCATCAACCTTAATATTGGTGGGGACATTTCAGCCATTAGTTGAGATTGGTAGGGACACGTCCCTATGGTCCATACACAATTTTACGCCACTGCGTTGGATGATGTATGATTGGCAAACTTCAGTTGTGTAAGTTTGGGTTTATATCTAATGTTTTGCACATCTAAAAACCTTACATCTTGATTCTTTTTAATATTCATAAAAAGCTGTTTTCACTGAAGGCAACAGTATGACAGTCAACAATGTTTGATAAGAATTGAAGTAAATATAATGCTAGGGACAACCTGATCAGCCACGTCATATCAAATCAATCCTCTTTGCATCAGGGTCCTACCCACCCTGTCTGAATTTCAATCTGCATAACCACCTGCTCACAACCATAGACTGTTTAAAATATGGACGTAGGATCCGTGACGTCACCCATCTGTTTCTGAAGTGCTGTTTTGAGGCCAATCGGCGTCTGGAGCCATATTGCTGCTGTCGAGTGATTGTGACGTAAAGAGGCGGGCTTTGAACTTCCTAGCCAACAGCTACAGTGGTCCATGCCTGTCATTCAAGTCAGCTGTGCCTCTCATTGGAGGACTCGTAATCTCAGTATCTTCGAAATTGCAGCGTTAGAAAAAAATTCACCCCCCTGTACAGTGTGTGCCGATCGAGAAATGAGCTATCCAGACTACACTCGTCTTTTGTACCAGGCTGTAAACATGTTTATTTCTGCTGTAAAGATCGGCTTTTTTGAATTGGTGTGTATGTGGTTTCCGGTACTTTCGGAGCCAGCCTCAAGCGGATCCTTGATGAACTGCAGTTTTTAGCACTTTCGCATTGGACTCATATTTTTAGACCGGAGGTTACCACTTGTTCACGACACATGATCCCTTATATAGCAGTGTTTTTCATTGAACTAAAGGCTTTGGAGTCAGGACTTCAGTTTTCTTACCTGACAGCTGAGGATCTCTGAGTGGAGTCAGTTTCCTTCCTGCTTGCTTGAACTGAAGCACACCTAACACCACATTCCTCAGCTTCCCCCACAAAAAGTAGCCTCCTCTGGTGGTGGAGGGCCAGGTGCTCTCTAACACCGCCTGAAACAATGAACATATCCAGTATAAGCAGTCACATATGGTTGGATTGCAATGTAACTGTTCAAATTTAGAGTTCTAATAGCCAGGTGCTGTGTACACAAATGACACCTACCTTGTTGTAGTACCCATATGTGATGGCATTGGGCTGAACTCCAGCTTTCTTCATCTCAAACAACACCCTGACTGCCAGGACTGGCTGGCTGTACTGTCCACACAGCTGCAACAACACACGGTAGCACACCTTGGACGAAAAACAACGAAGATTTTTAGAATCAGGACTTTGCACTCTTACAAATTTTAAGCAAACAATTCAGATATGTAGAAACCTATGTGTTTGTCTTACCTCATCTGGAGCCTGTAACTTCTTGTCCTGCATCTTCCTCAGCACGTCGTATGCTGTGCGCAGAGCTCGCACCTTAGAGTGGCTGCTCCCAACGAACCCTGGGAGGCAGATGAACCAAAGGCCATAGCAGTGGCGCAGCAGACACTTGGACCACATCTGAGGCATAGATGAATGGGTTTTGGCCATCCTTTGAGCTGACTTGATCTCCTAAGATAAAAAAAAAAGATCACGTAGAGATGATTGAACACCCTTTGGCAACCAGATATTCACAGCTATACCTTTATTTATCTTTATGGCTAATAGGTGAGTAAGTTAAAAGACCTGACATTCCAACATTGCAAATGTACATTTAATATTTTTAATATGAAATGGTTCTAAAAAGGAAAATGGTAAAAAAAAATCACTGTGGAATGTTTTATGGTCATTACTATGTGCAATAAGTTCAATCTAGGACTTCCTTTGGGACTATTGAAGTTATCTCATGTCTTATCTCTCATGAGTGAAAAATCATGATTTTCCAAGTATGTTATTTGTTAAACATTAATTCAAGATGTTCAAGAAGTATAAAAAGTAAGGGTGATTTGCGAGATATTCAAAGCATGCAGCTGACCTGTTTAGAGCGTCTAAAGATGGCCGTGGGGCTGGCTGGGCTACTGTGGCGTGAGGCCATGCCTCCCGATGAAGGATTTGGTCCCTCAAGTGGCTCCAGAAGCTCAACTTTCAGCACGGGGAACCCAGAGTAGCTGCAGAGAAAATATACCCATTACAATATGTAAAGTAGAATAAAAGACACCAATGCAGCATAAGCACAGCTAAGCTAAAAGAAAAGCACAATAGTCAGCCTTGAAGCATGAAGTAATCTAAAAGTGATGTGTTGTGGTTCAGAATGAATAAAAGCCTTAGCTGTGGCAAATTCTGCAAAATGTGTGATACGTCTCTCCTTTGGGAGTGGCATTAAATCATTGAAGTGCACTTGAACTGTTTGTCTATGTAAGAGACGGATCTATAGTGTGTTACCTATAGCACAGAGGATGCTCCTCTCCCTCAGGAAGTGGAGGCAGCTCTGGAGGGTTGACATAGACTGTGTGCTCACTGCGATGTGACTCATCCAGTTCGATCAGTCGGGTTTCCTCTGGGCGTTCACTGTCCACCTGGTTTGCAAGACAAACACACAGTCATCATCCCTCATGTTGCCTCTGAGCTTTACTGTGAACACATATCTATAGGCGCTAATGCTGCCTGAAGGCTCATAGGCTTTCTGATGCTGTACGAGCCCTCGGATCTGATTTGAGGGTCAGTGAGGACAAACAGATGCCAGTAATGAGTCAGTTTACATCAAAGATGTGGCTGTGCCCCCACTCTAGTTATCATAAGGGTGCTGCCAAGGAAGAAGCTTGATCCTGTGAATCCTCCAGGACTACATTAATCTAGGCTGCAGTGACCTGGACAAAATGAAAGCCATGTTGCCCCAGGGACATGAAACCATTAAACTGCACCACTTTGGCAGAAATGCTTGATATTAAACTGCCACATTTACTCCAGCTCAGAACTCTTGACTGATCTGATGTAGGGAGAAAAGGCTACAAAGCGCCTCTGCCTTTAGCAGAACAGCAGAGGTATCACTCCTTTGTGGTGCACAGTAAAGCCAACATGTTTCTTTTTGGGAGAAATCACTGCAGAATAGCTGTCTGGGTGATCATTAAGAGTCTGAAGTGTTGACGTACAGTGACTCAGCTTATCTAAATCGATTACCAGCTTATCTCAGACATGAGCTTCACTAAAACATTAATATCATAGCAGCGTCTGAATAACTCCCAAGTGCTGCTGTGTTATAGGGTTTGTTCCACTCAGTCGAGTGGATGATTAAGTCAACTGACTCCCTCTGACCTATTTGCCCCTGCTTCCATTCTGCTCCGGGTTTCTCCGCTTGCTGCCCTTCCTCTTACACCCATGAGGCCTTTCTCAATCACGCACTTGTTGTCAACCTCAGCACCACAACGGATCCATGCTTCCACTTCCTTATAATAATGACCACAATGAGCACTCATACAGGAGCTCTGCAAATCTGACATCCTGATTTCACAAGTTTGCAAGCACAAAGGGTTTTTTTTTGGAGGGGAGAAGGATGTTTTCGTGTTACAAAATGTGAGTGGGCGGGTTATGTTAATGAAAGCTGCTAGATCCCCAAATGATTCAATCTACATGAGTAGGACTGGTCCACTTTGATTAGACTTCAATGACAGACAGGTGTTATCATCTCTTGCTGTCTTTCTACGACATTCTTTTACATTTCAGACGAGCTTTTGGAGCTAGAAAAGTGAGCATAGTCAAAGAATGGCAAGCTTAAAAAATTGATCTGACTGTCTAAGAGTCACTTTAGAGTCTCTTACTGTTCTGCATAACATCTCTGTGTGGTTAATTTTAATGGCACCGGGTTCAATAATGCAGATTGCTGACACTGACAGCTAACAGCACATCCTCACATTCCAGCCCTTTGCTTTCCTGCACTTTAAGCTTCACTTCAAAGTAGCCGGCTATATTCTGCACACATACACACAGGAACTCTGAGCTGAGTCATGCTCTGATAGCAATGGGAAATACTCTGATTTTGATCATATCTGATGATAATACTGCTAAAAAAAAGGAGGAGGGGGGGGGGGGATAGAAGATTACAACACAAGCTTTGGGATCTTACCTTGCCTCCAGTGGTGAATAGCTACGAGACAGAAGCCATGATGAAAAGAGAGCAGCAGAAAAGAGAGGAAAAGGCAGATAAACAGAAGAAGAAGTGGAAAGACCAACAAACAACAGAGAAAGACTCTAAAAAGACTGAAAGGAAAAGAAAATTAAAGATGAGAACAGCTAAGTGCTATTAAAAAGAGGCTTCAGGGAGATGTTGGGGTGTTAATTACACCTTGTTTACTTCTATTAGTTCTTGTTATTTGCTTATTAGCTCTTGCAAATTAATCCAGGTCCTAAATAAGACATCTGTCTTAAGAGGACAGCGTGTGATTCATCTTCTTTCTAAAGCCCAAGCTTTGTTTTCTGCAGGCGGTTGGAGTTCAGACTAAATAATGTAATTTTAGAATTTGTTCCCACACAGCAGAGCAGTGCACTTCTTCTGATGAATTGTCTGTGACACAGAAAATCCATAATAGAGATTAGCTGCAAACCTCACCTTATCAACACACTCGTCGAAGAAAGCCAGGCTGGCGTCTTTATCACTGACAAAGGAGCACTCCTCGATGAACCGGCTGAACATCTGAGTTTTGGTCATGAGGGAGTAAAACCTCTGATTAGAACGGTCGCGGCTCTTTAGGAAGCCTGTGAAGCAAAACACATTATGTAATGACGAACATGACAAGAGGACATTAATATGAGATTACAAAACTCTGCATTCACTCATCAAGCTGTTTCAGAAGGCAGATTTTAAGGAAATGATTACTGTGATATAAAACAAGTTGTTCTCCACTGCCCTGCTTGCATAAGAGCACACAGATGTGCAGGGACAAAGTGCTATTAACCACGGTGACTCCTCCGCCTTGTCATCAAAGCCTAATTTCCACTGAGGCTTAAGCTAAGTCACCAGCCATCACTAGCAGAGATTTAGGCCAAACTTTGACCTTAAAACCACCTGACCAACTACAGCAATGTTTTACATTGAGGTGCTGCAACAAAAGCTTGCCAGCTGGCTTTTGTGATTTAATACAGCACAATATCTCAGACTGAGGCTTGAGTGTACCTTGACTGTCAAAGAGGGAGCTGGCATCGGTAGTCTTCTCAGAGGGGGCCTGTGTGATGGGCAGCAGGTAGGAGCGGTAGCCTCGTAGGATGGCGGCCATGAAGCGCAGGAAGGCTTCCTGGATCTCCAGCTCCAGAGTGTGGAGGCTCTTCCCACCGTTCAGCTCGCTGTCAGTCACTGTGTGCTCCATCTGCAGGTCTTCACGGTTAAGCTGACCACCTAAGAGCACAAGAAAGATAAATTCACAACAAGGCACTTAAAGAACTTGGGTAACACTTTACAATAATGGAACAGTTTTCTTAGCGAAATAATGCTTAAGTCATGTTGTATGTGTGTTAGTGTGTGTGTGTGTTAGTGTGTGTGTGTGTGTGTTAGTGTGTGTGTGTGTGTGTGTGTGTGTGTGTGTGTGTGTGTGTGTGTGTGTGTGTGTGTGTGTGTGTGTGTGTGTGTGTGTGTGCGTGTGTTTATATACTGTAGATATATACACACCATTCAGTTTGTTCTCAGAAATATGATGTTTAAAAAATCTGCTTGCGAGACTGTTCATATGCAATTATCCTAAAAAAAATATTTGTAGGCTATGTCCAGCAAAGTTGGTCATATATGAACTGATGTATGAAGTAACTGTTAATTACCATACCTTAACTAATGATGTATTAAACATGTTGTCATTACATGAAGTCATAGTGACAGGATCATTAGTTCATGGTGAACAAGAGGAATTAATAATTAATTCATACTGAAATTCATCATGAGTCATGCATTACTTCAATATCACTTTAGCATTATTTCACTAAGAAAACTGTGACATTATTGTAAAGTGTTACCAGAACTTGTCTGGAAAGAATTCTTGTGAAAAACCACAAAAGTGCATTTATCACAAAATATTTGGAGAAGGACATGCAGAGCAGAAAATAAAGTATTTATTGTGCTAAGAAAGCTTTTCAGCCTGCACATACTTCCAGCTACATAATACTTAAACAGCACCTGTATACCCTGACATTAATGCACATGTAACGAGTATAAACAAAAGACAGCTAGCATAGAGCTTAGCCACATCAGAGCTTATTCAGAGCTACAGCTAAGAGCTAAACTCACCAAGCTAGCATGCTACAAGGATTATGCTAACACGCTGGTGATTAGCGAGTTAAGCGCCTATCACGTTCAACATCTTAATCCAGTGTCTTTACATAAAACATAAAGCTGCACAGCTAGCATGACTATAAAACCTGTCTAACACTAATGAAAACAACGACTGTGTTTCATTTCTTGATATAGTTTTTGAATTAAAGGTTCCCTCACAAGCCTAAAATAGACCACCTGATATTACATCATTATTTTTTCAGGTCAACCAACATGGAGTGAGATAGCAAACACCATCAGAGGCAAACGTGAATGAGTCACAATCAAAGAGCTTATTTTCCAGGCTGATAATCATTTGCATCAATATTTAAACATCACAGAGAAATGAATCTATGGTAGAGGAGGCAGATGAGTTCATCTTTGCTTGGGGAGATAATTTACGAAAGCCGAAAACATTAAATTAGAGTCTTGAATTCAGGAAATCAGAGTAAATGACAAGTTTTTGTCGATGCAGATAATGTAAATTGAGAAGAAGTGGATATACCGGTAAGACCAATTTACTCCTCATCCAGTAAATCTCTCAGGATGCTCTCAACATCATAGACTGGTTTTATAGTACAATGTTAGCATCTATTGAGTTTTCCTGTAAAATTGACTGTACTGGCTGACTCAACAGACTCAAGAAGTGAACCTAAATTATGCATGAAACCACGACGATGCAGCATCGGACTGGACTCACCTTCGGTCAGCTGCTGGTGAATCTTATTCAGGGCGTTCAGAAGATGTTTGCAGGCTCTCCTGGGCAAGATTTTCCATGTTAAAGCCTTCTTGTCGTCTTTTCTGAAAGTACACCATGTGGTTTTTGTTACATGGGAAGATAATCATGAAATACTGCAAAGTGATATAAGAAGGAAGATGGATTCGCAAAAACAAGGACTGACAGTTTAATCTCCACAAAAAGCTTCTAAATGGATGTGGGACTCCAGCAGTACCCCAAATGTGCTTTTGCTGTAAGAACATTTCACATTCCAGCTCGTATCATTACATAAGATGCAGATAACATTGGGGGGAGCCTATAAAAACCTTAACTGAGTAGCGATGATTTTAGGCTGCCTGTCTCAGAGTTGAAGGTGGCCATCTATCACAGGGCGGTTGCGGTTAGAGGTCACTTACTGGGAGATGGTGTTGGTGTCCAGATCCACACAGCTAATGTCAGCTGGGGGCACGTAGAGGTCAAAGTATCTGGAGTCAACACCCACGATAAAAGGACACGGTGCACTGAGCACATCAGCCAGCGCCAGCGGGCACAGAGGGATGTAGGGACATGGCCAGTGGAAAGGGAAGATCATCTGATAGAGAAGAGACATTTTTATTAGTGAAATTGAGCACGTACACAGAGCAACCATTCCTCTTGCTGAGGGTGGAGATCTAAAGGCATTTTTCAACCGCAGGAACTTTACCCCGGAATTAGGGACTTCACACCTGAACTAGGTGTGTTTTGACTGGAGGAACCAGGGTCTAAATTTAATTCAGGGGGTAGTACTTTTCAAAGGTCCTGGGACTTTCGGTTGAACGTAACGGTGTTTGTGGAGTTTACACAGTTGTTGAAACACAGAGGGAGTTCCTGGGAATGCATACTAGCTTAGTTTTTTATTAAGATTTCAAAATGTTATTTAATATAATTTTTTTTTCTCCATATGTCACTGGCCTGATTTGCACAATCTACCCAGGACTTCAGCCTGCGGTCGAAATGCAGACAACAATGGGGGCACAGGAACCTTTTAGTTCTGGGGAAAGTAGTTCTGGGGCTAAAAGACCCCTGAACTCTTGGTCGAAATGCACCTTAAAATGTTAAAACGTCAAAAATGCTATGTTCCAGGTCTTAAGACATATACATATGGGGTATCTAACAAAAAAGAGGGAAATCTGTTTATATTTCAAGCTAAAACAACACATTTGAAAACCAGTAAGCTACAGTCAGGCAACAACTAAAGTTAGCATTTAGCCACTAACTAGCAAACATTCAGCTTGCTTGGATGTGGCTGAAAGTTACCACTATGTTCGGCACAATACATTAGAGAAGGTGTAAACTCCTAGTTAGTGTAATGTTAGGTCAATATGTATTTTCTAATTACTGTAATGTTAGCTAGGAAGTTGTTGAATGCTAACAAAAGCTGTTGTTTTGTCATTGTATTATATAATTATCTTTGCCATATTATATTATGTTATATTACATTATTATTGTTTACTACAACTAACGGTCATATTACATACCCATATTTATTTATTTATTGCTTAATCTGTCAGTACCAACCATAATCACACCATGTCAACCTGTCACTACTGAAACATTTTAATACTGCCTGTAATTACTGCTATTTAATCTAAATTCCATTTGTAACATTGTTTATATCTAAATTGTATTCTATCTTTATTTATCTATTTTTATTTTTACTTATTTTATTTTACTTATTGAAACATCTTCTTGATTGTGCTTATGTCTGGGCTGCTGTAACAACTAAATTTCCCCCCCGGGGGATCAATAAAGTAATATCTTATCTTATCTTATCTTAGATACTTGACATAATTAAGACTTTAAACCTGGAAAAGCAGCACACCATTATAAACAAACTGAAGCTCCCAATCCAAAGTGAGAGTATATGCATCATTAAGGTTGATACATGCACTTCAGGTATGGTATATGCTAATTCTTCAGATAGCTAGACAGTACATTTTCTTATTTCCTTCTCTTGAAGAGAACTTCATGGGTAACTGTTGCATACTTGAGTTACACCAGAGTGTATTATGTGAAGTCAGTGTAATTAATTGAGCTGTGCCTCTCACTTCTACCACAATTAGCAATCCAATCACGTACTGACCACCCTCTTCAGAGTCACTTAGATGACATATGTGAATGAATGAAGGACTTACAGACACAAGGGCCTCCGTAACACTAGTGAGTACAGCTGGACGCAGCGAGTGAACCAGGATCTTGTGCTCTGTGACAGCCAGCACCAGCAAAGTGGCTGCATTCTTTGGGCCTAAATTCAATAGTAATGTAGACAGGCTTCCACCGCTGCAGCACAAAAAGAAACAAATACAAATAAATGTAACAATTCCTGATCAAGTAAGAAGCAAATACATGATGTCTTTCTGCTCTGTCATGTTTGTACAGATGTTTTTCCTACCTTAGAGGCAGTGGGGAGGAGACAGGTTGGCTCAGTATCAGGCTATCATGTGGAGACAACTGTGGAAATCACACAGGAGAGCAATAAGGTATAAGAGCTTCCGCAGGTGAAGGATTACGCTCATGATTATTAAGACATTCATGTCAAACCAACCAAAGAAAAGGTACAGAAATTACTTCACTCATCAATTTTCACATCTATTCTCACCTGCACCAGGATGCGGGGTCTCTGAATGGAGGGGAATGGCACCGTTTGCATGAAGTGAGAGATGTGCCTGTGATTAAAAAAAACAACATTGATTGAATGTCTGGATCCGAGTGAAAGACAGTCTTTAGCAAAGAGTGAGTTTGTAAAACATTGCTTACTTTTCAATAGGCAGGGCATGTGGTCCAGAGATGGAGTAACGGTAGAGAAATGTGAGAAAGCTCCTGAAGGACTGAAAGAAGGGCCAGTGGGAGAGAAGACAGATGCTCTTGTTGTTGTAAACACTTCTGGTCCCATCAGAACCCAGATTGGAACTTGGCAGGCCGAGCTGTGAGCGCTGACGCTCAGACAGGTTCTCCTCTGAGTAAGGCTCATAGAACTGGATGGCTGCTCCATACACCTGCAAGAAAATGATCATTTTAAGCATGAAGAAGATTAATACATGCACAAATATGCACACGGGGACTTTCTGAAGTGATTCAAACTTCAAAAAGACACAAATAACAGAAGTCAGAGTTTGATTAAATGAGCCTAATCATGTAACATGCTCTGGCGGCTCCACTCAAGAATATCCATCATAACAAATAAGCTCCATCATTCTCAGTCCTTTGAAGCAGTTCCTTCCAAATAAATAAACAAAGCATTCCAGGCATGAAATGCCAGGAGACCGGTCTGCAGACAAGAGGTTACAGAGGAGGAGCAAGCACTGAGGCATTGAGCATTTAAAACTTATGAACAAGCCTGAGTGCTGCATGAGCTATCCATTATTCAAAAGATGAGCTGCAAAAAAAATCTTTTATGCTGCATTGCTTTCAAAGACCATCAGCCATTTGGTATTCCTGCCCCAGCCCTTAGACTATTTTAGATTCCAGTCAGAGTTTAGAAGTTGATTAGAATTGTCTGGTATTCTTAAAAATACAACTGCACTTCATCAACAAACTAATCCATAAGGGATGCTCATAAGAAGAGAAGGCAGAGGGGTGATGAGGACAGCGGAAAGCTAAGAATGAAGTCATGTTTTTTTTATTATTGGTTAAGGGCAGAAAACTGATGAAAACTCTGCCATCTGCTTCATTAATGACAATTTAAGAGAAACATATTGGGCCCTATTAGCCGCAATGTTTCCCGGAAAATCACTATGCATGTTTGAAGGTTTCTACACAAAAAGATAGCTTGGGGTTTTACCTTTTCTGCAGAGGCCCCTGTCAGTACAAATGTGGAAAACACAGGCAGAGAATGTTTGGTGTGTGCTGGCCAGCACTCGATCGTAGCCCCCATGGGCAGGCAGAACATAGGTACTGACTCTGGCAGCGGGAAAGACTCATAGTCTTCTTCAGGGTACCTACACAGCAGACCTAGACAAACAGCAAACAAACCAAAGTCAATCATAATCAAGAACAGATGTCATGACTTCATTACATGTTCATTTGGCAGAAATACACCAATAAGTCTGGTTCTTCTCAAGGTTTCTGCCTGTTTGAAGGAAGTTTTGGCTCCAAATGCCTCTTCATAAGTCCTCACCTGCTTTGTATGAGATTGTGTTTGCTTTAGCCAGAGACTTCTTATAACAAAGGTAAACAGAGGATCCCCACTGGAACAAAAGAGGAGACAAAGACCACAGATCAATCCCAGCCTGTATGAAAGGTGCAGATTCTACAGATACAGATGTGTGCTCAGAGCTCTGTCCCACCATGCTGCTGTTGAGGTTCTTGTCCACCTTGCAGAAGGTGTGGGGGGGAGTCTCCCCCTTGCCTGGGATGATGATGCAGACATCAGTAACAGCTAGTGAAGTATGGGGCTGGCTCTTGGGAGCACGGCGGTACGTGATGTAGATGCGTTGGGATGACGAGCCGCTGATGTTGGCAGGGCGACCTGAGGGCGTGGTCTGGACGATGTGACATCCAGATTTCAGCTTCTCTTTCCACTCATATAGAATCCTAAAACACAAAACAGGTAAGAGTGACTTATTAAGTGATTATTTTCAAACATGATAGTCTTCAATATTATTGAAAGGATTGGATTAAATGAAGGATGTCATACTAGAGGATGTGTTTAAGAGCAGATTATTGCGACCCATGGCAGAGGAGTGATTAGTGTTGCTGGTTGAGTAAAGGGTCAGTGACTGAGGATTACTGCTTACCCAAGATCTGTCAGAGGAGGCTTATCTCTGCCTCGCTTGAAGCACAAGAAGATTTGCGGGCCCCTGAGGCTGGCTCCATTGAGCTCTGCAGAAAGGCCTGAGGGAGTGCTTTCCACACAGGTATAACCGGGAGGTACCTCCTCACCAAGGGAGCTGATCACCACAGCTACATCAGTGATGGGGGCATTGGATTTCACGGACTTGGGACCAGCATCGTCGAAGTGAAGCTCTTCCTCCAAAGGCTTGGGCGAGTCTGTGAGGCCAGCAACCACAAAGTAGTCGGCTACACGAGGCCCTTTATCCTCCATCTTTTCCCATTCCCACACGAAAGGCTGAAAGAAGAGAAGAGGAGAGGGGAGGAGGGCTCTTATTGTGCGTTTTAAACAAATTGCTGGATTCAGAAAACAAACTGGCTGAATAGACTTGTCTTGCATGAATCATATCACCCTCAAAATCTTTCTTGGAATTCACAGTAATTGTTGCATTTAACATGGGAGTAGAAGTATGCAGCATGTACAATACAAATGCATGCTATACGAAGAAATAACAAAATGTAATGAGAGCATCTGGAAGCGTTTACCATGCATTCCTGTCTGCAGAAACACCATATTTCACCATGAAACATGGGAGGGTTTGGGACCACTGACCTTGCTATATGCCATGACCGATTATGTAAAATAAAACACATGCCTTTGTAGAAAAAAAAAAAGGAAAAAAAAACTTGGAGTAGGGAAAAGTACCAGAACTATTTCTGTGCATTTGGGAAATGCAGAGAGCGTGCATCACAGTGCAGCAAAAAGCTTTCTCTGAGCTTTTAGTGTGGAAATATTCAGACACCGTATATTCTGCGCTCAACAATGTCAGGGAAATGAAAAGAATAGAGGGAGCGCCTGTGCTTGTTACAGCTTTATCACAAAGCATGGAGCCCTGGCAGCCCTCTCAGCACAGGGCCAGCTTATTGTGCTTCAGCTGAAGAGCCTGTTTTATCTCTCTCTGCAGTCCCTCCACACTCACAGGCTAACTGATAAACAGCAGCCTATTATTTCCTCTACTGGGATGTGAAGGAGTTAGCATGAAGTAATCCCACTCGTCCATGCTGGATGTGTCGATGCTAGGAATGTGGCTCCAAAATGCTGTGACTGTATCTCACTTATGACTTTGGAGAGCTTTTGGATGCTGCTTTTTTCTCATGTGGTTGAATAATTGGACAGAAAGCTAAGCACTGCTAACAGGCTTGATTAGGGTTGCAAAGGGGTGGAAAATTTCCGGTAGATATCTGGAAAGTTTCCGGTAAATTTCCATGGATAGTTAAGCTGTGGAATTTTGGAAATATTCCAAATTGGAGTTTATGGGAATTAATTGGGAATTTAATGGAAAGGTATCATATCCAAGCATAAATATTTATTTTGTTATAAGCAGACATCCATCCAAAATAATACAATTAAAACAGATTTATTTGTAAGTAGAACTTTATCAAGTTTTAAATATTTTATTGAACAATCAATTATTTCATTGAAGAACAAAAACATGAATGTTGAGTTAAATATTACTCATCCCCCCACCCAAACCCATTCAAAAATTAACAAAAATGCAATCCCAAAAAAGTCCCATTCAACATGCAAATAAAAAAGCATCTTCCCTCAAGCTTCTCAAGCCCAGCCTCTGCAGGATACTAGAAATCATCTGTGCATGTGATGGAGGAATGCACAGTGCATGTAGGGGGCGTGGTCTCATTAGCCCTGCAGTAAGCAGTGTGCTATGTGCATGTGATTGAGGAATAGCATAGATATTCAACTGTACTTGCATGAAATCTGGTTGTTTTAGTCAGGATTATGCTGAAATATATTTTCCCCAAATATATTTAAGTTCCCTATTAAGAGCCAACCTTCAATTTAGTAAATTCCTGGTTTATTCCCATAAATTCCCATTTATTCCCATGAAAAGTTTCCAACTTTAAAAATGTCTGGAATTTTGCAAAACCTAGGCTTAAAACATGCAAGTGACTGCTAACATGAAAACATGCAAAACGAACTGCTCTTGCATGCTCATACTAAGAGATAATGTGGCTATTTGTAGCTAGCCCATCAGAGACACCTTCACCTACGTAGCTCTCCAAAACAATCCAACTCAATCAAATAAATCTCCTGTTTCATAATACTGCTGGCTCTTCATATTAGTGAGGTGGTCTCTTAAAATGGTGACTCATCACTAGGTTGCTGGTTGACTTGCAGTGTGGTAGCCTGTGGGTGTTGATGAGTGTTTATACCCAATGTTCCCTGATTAGCTGATAGCTGTTTTGATGCCATTTATTCATGCTCTGCAGTGTTGGAGCCTTGTGGGTTTACCCAGTGACTCAGCATGCCAGCGAAAACATTTCTGCCTCTTTTGATCTTCTTCAATGCTGTGATTTTATAAAATGGCAAAATATGTTCCATAGCAGTGTCCCTTTTAATAACAGCGCTTTGCTTCTGTTGCTTTTTTGTTGCTTTTGTTTTTACTTTGATCCAAAGAGAGGTATGAGGTAAGAGTCGTTTTCTAAAAGACAATATAATGACTCATACTGACTTATTGAAGGTGTTACACTGACGTCATGATTGATGCATATTTCAGGTTTTGGCTTGACTAGTCTCATCTCAAGTATAATATTGAGGGGATGTGGTTTATCTATACAGATAGTTAGGTAGAGAGGTTGCTCTCTTTTCTAAACACTGTGATCATGTCTGAAAACAGTTGTGTTTCTGTATCTAACGATCAACCAAAAACATTCAACATGCTTCTGCTCACCTCCTCTTTCATACGTGCTCACAGTATGCATTGCCTGAATACTGCTCTGTACATCTGATGGCATGGCAGATGTGTCATCAAATAAAGTTCAGGATTAAATATAAAAATAATCTCCAGTTCCAACCACCATTACATCCACTGCATCTATTCCTCCCCCTCAACAGGAAATAGAAGACTAAAATTAAATCTAATCCTTCGCCATGGCAACAACATTAAAACTGAGCGCAGAAGTGAGGTCTGATTATTTCTCTCTCTGAACCTAAAAGGAGCTGAGAACACTGCTCTGGTTTCGTACAGGTCCACTAATTGACTCATTAGTAAAGATGTGTTCTGTACAAAAGCCTGAGGATGAAATGTTTTAATCATTAACAGATGTTTCCTTAATATCACATGTGCATGTTTTAGCCTTCTCAGCATATTGACATGCAGAAATAAACAAAAAAATGTGTTGTTTTTTTGTTTACTCCTGACAACTTATTTACTCTAATCCTCTGAGACCTGCTGTAGAGGCAGAAAATCTATAAATAGATTCCAACAGACTTGATTTTTTTGATTCTCTACATGATTTTCTACAGTCTTCTGTCTCGCTCACTTATTGCAGTCAATCTTGTGTCAGCTCAAGACTGGAAGTGAGTGACTCACGGCCTCCCCAGAAACTGCAATCTCCTCATTCACCACAGTTTTCTTCATAAAAGCAGCACAAATAAGGACATGACGGATATCCTCCTCTTACCAGCAAACAAGGCAACTTCCCCTTTTTAACCCCCTGAAACCACTATTGTATTTGAGTCACCTCCAACTGTAAGCTTTAAAAGATTGTTTAGTAACCACTTGTACCACAGTGTTCCCAACATTTTGATGACACGTACACAAAGTCACAAACTTTGATTATTTTTTCCTTGAAAGATTACACATCACACTCCTGTATTTGCTCAAGACGAGTGTCATATCATTCATCACGTCTCTTTCACATGCACCGCTGATTCAAAGTGAAACTCTTGATGATTGACTGTGAAACTGTCTCTCTTACAGTTTAACTTGGCAGCTTAGAAGTAGGGAAACTTTGAAGTCTTAGCTCAAATGTAACTTCTTTAAATGTAATGGCATTTGTCTTCTTTTTACATTTTACATGCTTTTATCTCCTCACGCCTGGACTATTGTAACAGTCTTTTAAGCTGCCTGCACAACAAATCTCTTGGTCGTCTCCTAAATGTACAGAACTCAGCTAGCAGGGTTTTAACCAGAACCAAAACATTCGATCACATCTCTGCGGTTTTAGCTTCCTTTCACTGGCTCCCTGTATGTTTTAGAATTGATTTTAAGATATTACTGATTAGTTTTAAAGCTCTACATGGTCTTACTCGGAGCTATAAGGCAGACCTTTTAATACCCCTATGAGCCGACGCGTACATTGAGATCCTCCGGCAGAGGTTTACTGTGCATTCCAAATACTGAAATGAAAACAAAAGGTGACAGGGCGTTCGCAGTGAGGGGTCCAACACTCTGGAACCATCTGCCCGAGGAGATCAGGTCTGCTGAGTCAGTGAGCTCCTTTAAATCCTTTCTTAAAATATACTTTTATCGAAGGGCCTTACCTGATTTTATCTGAATTTTATTTGACTTTATTTTATTTTAACTGTCTTAAGAAATATATTTTAAATAATTGTATTCCTTTAGAGTTATTTTAGGGGAATTTTATGTCTTTTAAAATATGTTTTATTTCTTTATATTGAATTGTGTCTTTTTAAGATCTGCCTCTTTTATTTTGCTGCCCATGTAAAGCACTTTGTAACCTGGTTTTTGAAAAGGGCTCTACAAATAAAATTATTATTATTATTCTTAAAAACAGTTTTTTTAATAAAGATGAATCTCCCAAGAGACAATAATACAACATTTAAAATGTGTATCTTGTTCAAGGCCGAGCTGAAGACAATATCTCAATCTGCTGTCTAGAATGAGACTGAATTCAAAGTGAAATGAGGATCTTTCCTAATTTCCAACAGTATTTAATTAGCCCATTTGTCTTTTCATACAACATACAGGGAACATTTTGTTTTCTACATTTTCCCCCAGCAATTGCAACCCTATCCATACAGGATGTTCATGATTAAACATGTTACTATAACTCCCTCCTTACACTGTGTTTTGTATTGTGCCATTTAACTACAGTGTTGCTGAACTGAATGACCACGAGACAGAGGCAAGCCCTGCTGGACAGTCAGTGAGGCTGTGCAGAGATTAAAGGACTGTGTAACAACATGGGGGTAGGGAGGAGGGGAGGCAGGCTGATCTGGGGAGGGAACCACCACAACATTTCACTCAGCATCTGTTCCCTCTTAAACACGGACAAAACCCTCACTCCCCCCAATCAGCCATTTGCATTCCTTAAGTTTGACAGGGGGTACCCCTCCTGTTTGATGGGGAAACCACACACGCCCAGCTCCATAGATACAGCAGAACATTAGAAAAAAATCACTCAATGCAAAAAGAAAATGAACGAATCCTGATTGATAAACCTGCAATAATGCATTTTGTGCATCTGGATTCCCACAAAGAAGGCAACTACCCCATATAAAACACAACTGACCACAGCCAGCACAATACTACAGAGGGGGTTTCTCATGTCCACATCACAAGGAGCCATCTTATAGAGCATCTACACGGGAGGCAATGAAATACGCATCCATATGACTTCATTGTAGCCAATGGGCGCGCTGAAAATAAATTCAACACAGCAGATGGTCACAATGAAGCAATATATTATTTTTGACATGCACACGACGAAATTATTGCTACTCTATTTACCCTCTCGTTTAATGATCCTGATCAACAATCTAAATGAATGCAGGAATTCATATGATTGTTTGTATCGCTTGCAGACATCATCACAAAAGAAATGATCTCACTCCTGAAATATATGAAATAATACAATAAACACGTTATTTATAGTCTGGGCGTGTGAGCGTCGCGTGTTATTATTCTCAATAAAAGAAGCATCTACTCACATATCAACACGATTCAAAGGTGCTGTCGATTAAAGGGTCTAATTCGACAGGGAAGCTTCTCTCTGTTGACGATAGATGTTATTCCTCGGTGTGATCTTTTTTTAATTCTGTCTTAAATTGTCTCCAGGAATAATATTTCACAGCGCCCTTAGATGAATCCGAATAGACCGTGTAGTCCTGAGCAGCGCTTTATCCAGACCTGCGCTGATCACGTGACTGATTACAAACCTCACTGACGTCACTGATGACTCTGCTGGAGACAGAACACGTCTGAAGGTGTGAGGAAAGAAATGTGTTCAAACATCAAACCACACACCTGCAAGGGAACGCACGCAATATAGGACTATGAGGGCTTCAGCATGGCAAACTGTTAATTTTATTTTTTTACTGTAGTTGTTGTTGTTGTTGACGTTTTTTCTAATCCATCATGTGTAGAGGTCATAGATGTGGTACTACTGGCATATAGGCCTATATATTTTGTACCATGTATCCAGGGCCGGCCTTAAACAGACTTGTGCCCCTTGTATTGTAACCAACTCCAACAATCACATCACATATACACTTAAAGCTACTCTGAGGAGTTTTTAAGTGGTCATGAAATGGACTGAAATTAACAGTGATGGCTTTTGGGACCTAGAAAAGCAAACAAGATTGTTAGAAAAGGAATTGATCATTTCTCTTTTGTTATTTTTAAGCCTGAAATCGCTGTGAGGGGGTAGGTGTCAGATGAGAGTGCATCAAAGAAAAACCCTTTTTCTGCAGTAAATATTCTTAATGAGTGAAATAGTTGACTGTTAGTTGAAAGCGGGAGGAGATAACATAATTTACACATGTACAGGACAAAATAAGTTAGATCACTTAGTCCACAGGGGGGCGCCCAAGTCAACACAAACAGAAAGTTCCTCACAGGAGCTTTAAAGACAACTGACATCCAGCTTTATGTTTTACAGGTTTCCTTTGTTTTAAAATAAAAATGACCTCTAAAAGAACATTATTAAAATGGTAATAACACTGATATTTAGCAGGGGGGGGATACAATTTCAAAATACATGATATAATAGTAGCAGAATTTATTCAGTCATTATGTAACACAATAATTTTGACAGTGCAGACACTTTCAACAAAGCAACAGTGTAGCCTATGTATTAAGTGATGACTGAAAAGGCAGAAGGAAAATGCTTATTTAAGCCTAGCCTACATTTTCTATCTAATTAAGCTAACAGCTTTCAAAGTGTAAAGAAAACAACAACAACAAAACAAAAACAAGTAAATCATGAACACTTAAAGGCACTATGAGGAGTTTTTCACCAGCTGGGAAACAGACTGGAACCAACACTGATGCCTCTTTATGACCTTCACAAGCAAACAAAACCATAAACAACAACACGGATACCTTCTCTGTGGTCATTTTTAATGCCTTAAACCACTCAGAGGGGGTAGGTGCCAGACCACATGATTGAAATTTGGCTTTAGAAACACCCTTTTTCGGCTGTTTTCATGGCAAATAATCACATTGAGTAATAAATCTGGCTGTTAAAAGACAACAGGGTGAGATTTTTGTTGAAAACCCTACTTTTGCATGTACAGAACAAGAGATAAGAGGTATCACTTTATCCACAATGGGGTGCCAACATTGATATAAATCAAAAGTTCCTCACAGCAGCTTTAGAGACTTCAAAAACCGATCTGCATGCCATTATTTTTAAAACCAAAAGTGAATCACAAGCTTTTAAATGTTTACTAGCATCATTCCGCAATTTAACCCCAAATTAAATTAGATAAAACTATATTATTTTTCCTATTATCTTCAAATTGAATTCCTCACTCATTTAGGGTGCAAGTGGCGCCCCCTTTGGAAGGACGGCGCCTCTATAGCGTTTGCCTAGTCTGCCTATGCCACAGGCCACCCTGCATGTATCTGTTGCATTAAGGATAACTTACAAAGTATCACTTCAGTCTATCTAAACATTTTACATCATCATGTCTCATTTTGTTTTAGCTGAATTGATTTAAATGTTACTACAATTGCTCAATATTATTCAGCATATTGACCAATATACACAAATATCCAGAATACCTTTACTTATGACAAAGAAGAGTATGAACTCCTCATATTGAAGAAGATGAAACAAGTTACTGACTGACATTGACTGACAAGACAATGACTATCAAATGAGTTGGCTATATAGTTTTTGGTTGGTAACACCTGATGTTTTATTTTAAACAAAAAAAAATGGAATATGATGAAATATAAATATCAGTCTGAAACCTACAGAAGTTTTATGGAACTACACTGATAGAGTGATAGCAAAGATAGAGTTAAACACTCTTTAAATGTTACGCTGTATATAAAAGAATACATCTTTATATTCTTTATGCTTCATTTTTAATTTCTATCTTATTTTGCAATATTACCTGTGTGCACGTCCTATTGTAATTAAAAAAACAATTTGTACACCTCAGTCCGAGGGACCAGCAGTTTCCCTATAGTGTGCTGCGTTTGTTCCACAAAATCAATCTTTACACTTTTAACAATTGGATGTTTGCACAGAACATAAAGTGATACTAAACTGTGTAATTTGTTCCATTTAATGTTAGACTGCTGCAGGGAATAAATATAATTTTTGTGAGCTGAACTCAAAATAGAAATTCAGAAATTCTCAGAGAAAATCAGTAGTACCTGTCCAGAGACAACCCGTCCTGTTGTCTTGCACTCTGCTGCCCTTCTGTGGTGATTTCTAAGGCATACACTGCACAGTTGAAACCTACAAATGACCATATTTGAATACCGGAAGATCAGTGACAGCTTGGATGTGGTAGGTTTTGGAACCATTTTGCTGTGTCATCCTAAATGCTGTATTTGTATCTTAAAAATAAAAAATCACCATATCCATGTTGCATCAACCTGCTGTGATGGTTTTAGTTGCTCAATGGGAACCAGAAAGAGAAGAATAAGAATGTTTTTATTAAATGCATTTAAGAGCTGATATGTGTAGTGAAACAAGTTTTGCTTGCAGTAATCATCCTCTTTATTCATACCAGCAGCCATGTTTCTCCCCAAGGCGCTTCCAGTGTAAGTGACTGGGGACAAAATCCACACTCCTCATTCTGAGCAAAAAATACATCCAAAGCTGAGTCTGTCTCTTTTTCTGTCTTTGTGTCCCTGGGCAGTTTTTTCTGTATTGTGCCGGAAAGTAACACAAAGAGGGGATTTGGAACTTGAAATACATTAATTTTAGAAGACAAACCCTTGATTTGTCTGACTAAGAGAGCAGAAGCTACGGATAAACTTTGGGCTTCTTGCACAAAATGAGGAATTTTAGATTCATCCCTTTTGTTTGAAATGGATGTTGCGGATGTTAACGCAAAGTATACAAAGGTTTACACCATTTTTAATTTGTTATCTATTACATGAAGAGTGTCAGACGCATATCTTACTTTACTCACTTGGTTCTTACCCTCCCCTCAGACAGAGTATTCTTATATTTCTGTGAGGCCTCCTGTTACTGCATATTCAGTATCACACTCTGTACAGTCATATTCGATTAGTCCTGTCACATTGTTCTCATCATGAGAGGGTGTCCCAGAGTGGCTCATTCACATATCGATTGTATTGTGTAATAACTACACCTCTTCCCTGATTGGTGTTTGTACTTTGATGGGGCCATGATGGCCTAAAGACAGAACGTGCTGGTTGTGTAAATAAACAAATATATATTTTATCTGTGAGCTCATGGGGTTTTCGTTTCTTTGCTTAGTTACTTTGAGACTGCAAGAAGTATTAAATTTGCAAAATCACTCAGCTGCAAAATGTATTTGTAATAATGTCACCATAGCAACCTCTATTTTGACCTCTGATTTGTTAAAGCAAGCTACAGCTCTGCATTGGTTACTGGCTGCATTATGTAATAAAGCTTCCATAGAAGCATGAGTTTCAGGCTCTGACACATGGCATGTTTTGATCCCAGTGTAAAGCTCAGTGTCTGAGCTATGGATCGGAATCATACAGCCATCCTCTGTAGGCGTTTCAATGCATCTAATATCAAGAAGAGGAGGATAAAGCCTTAGAGGAAGGCATGCATATACAATAACAACACAGCTGTCAAACCCTGAGTGACAGGAAGACATCCAGAGCAGCAGCAAGTACACCTTTGTGTTACTTGCAAAGAAAAGACTTTCATCCAATCTAAAAGTGAACAGCCTTGATGATTCTTCTTTTTTACAACACAGAGAAAATCCACTCAGCATACAGTACCTTAATGCATATGACCGAAAGAAAAGAACGTATTTCAGGAGGTGTCTTCTGTTTTCACTTAGGACATTCACTGGGGGATTAAGAGAAAGAAGAACCATATGTTTGGGGTTATTTTGAGCTTTGAATAAGACTGGTGTTGTGATAATATGTACAATATTGCAGGTGTGAGACAGCCTGACACTATATGATTATTGAGGGTAGTAGGGATTTTGTTACAGACAGACACACAGTCAATTTTCCTGCCTACAAATCCAGAGGAAGTTACCTCAAAATAAGTCTGAGCTGAGCTTGCTTTGATGGTAATGTGCACGGTCAAGAGGAATCAGAAATAAAGTCTTCAAAAGAACTCTCAGGGAGGCTGGAAAAGATTTATCCGTTGTTAAGCTGGTAAAAAAAAGAACAGCCAGCCTGAAGTAAGTCGGAGAAAAAATAGTAGGCTTAATAGGAAAATACATAGAAACTCCAGGGAGTGCTGATACTTAACCACAAGCTTAACAAGAAACCCTCATGGATTGGTCATGGATGCTGCTGCTCTGCTTCAACCATGCAGCTCTATGAGGTGGAATATAATCTGTTAAACAACAAGAAGGCTATTTTTGGTTGTAACACTCAGGCCATGCAAGACTGGGTCATGTTGGTCTAATGACCAGTCACAAGAGGTAAAATAATAAATAATGAAATAAAATACAATGATATTACAAGAAAATATCTATGTTGCCAACACAATAAACAAGGACATTCTTCAGTCTCTTTTAAAACGAACACTCAACAACCTGTTTTCTTCAGTTTTTAAAACTGTATTTCAAAGTCAATGTTGAAGAATTTATTTTAAAGAAAATGGAATTAAGCCTGTCAAGGTTGCCAACTTCCTCACTAAATTGACTCCAACCTAAATTTTAAGAAACATGTAAAAAATGTCTGCAGAAATGTAAGAGCCAGCCTTATGAACTTCAGACATGTCAGGCATCAGTTACCTTTGGCCGCTGCTAAACTATACATGCACTCAATGATTTTTTCTCATTTATCTTATTGTGCCACGAGCTGGTCTCAGGCTGGAGCAACCACTCTAAAACCACTATACACCCTCTACAAACAGTCACTGAAAACTCTAGATAAAAAACCAAGGAAGTACCACCACTGTAAAATCATTACGAAATATAACTTAATGACCCTTGACAGTTTTTTTTGTTATGTAGATATGTGTCTGATGTATAAATTAATTAATGATCAGGCCCCACCACCACTTAAACAATGTGTGTTACTCTGCAGGAACAATCTTAGGGAGACCAGGGCATCAGCAAGAGGAGACTGTTCAGCTAAACGTAGGAAGACTGCATTTGGACAGTCTGCATTTTCAGTCAGAGCAGCAGGAAAATGGAACTCAATCCCGACTCACATTAGAGACTGTACAAGCCTCAGTGTTTTTAAAAGTAAACTGAAATTATGGCTCAAGGAAAAACAATCATGGGATCATCTGAATGCATCAAATCAGAGACAATGAAATGTAATTTTAAATGTGTTGTTATTAGTGATGGACTGTGTTGAGTAGTCTATGTATTGTTTTAAATGCTAGTATGTTTTTTTCGTTAGTATTGTACATTTGTTAACATCTTCCTGCCCAGGGACCACAGATGAAAATTAGCTTATAGCTAACTCTGGCTTGACAGTTTTTGTTTTGCATGGCCCCTGTCAAATAAACTAATAAATAAATAAATAAATACTAGATAAGGGACAGGTGCACGGTGCCATGGTGGTGTGAGCATGATGTGTGAATTCAGCGTGTATTTATATTCTGATTCAACTGGAAATGCAGAAAGTTTGTGTAGTCCCTTTAATCCTTACTGTATCATTATGTAACCTCATATGAATAAACCTCAAAGAAACCACAATTTGACTCTTTACATAAAAAAACAAAAGAAAAGGCAAAAGAAAGATTAAATGCAAAAGGAGTATGACTCACCAAATGTACTTTTTCCATGGATACTTTTTGCTGCTCTTGACTGACTCAAGCAGTCATGTGTCCTTTGCACAGCCAGAAAGAAGTCCTTACATGACAAGTCACAGTTTACAGATATTTGAAGTTCATTTTTGATCAGCTCTGTGCTGCATCTGTTTCTTGAGTTTGACCATTTAATTGCCATCAGAGAGAAAATCATCTGTGATTGGATGACAGGCGGTGTGATTGGCACATGGTCTGCCACTACCGTTTTATCTGATCTAGGATCTGTAGAGGGCAGACTGCTGTATTTACAAGAGTTAATAGTCAATATACGGGACAATTGAGGTCCCGTATGAAACAAACCAATTTAGCCCAATACACGGGACGTCCCGGCTAATATGGGACAGTTGGCAACTCTACCTGTCAGTGTGTAAACTATATATTTCACAGTTGCAAGAGCTGGCAGAATATAGAGGTATTAGTTTGTGGAGAAGACATATACAGTTCTCAATGGATATGCTGTGAGAGAGAGGATAATGATGGAGTTTTTTTCCCCTCATGATCAGAACACTAATCGAAGATCGAAGATACAAACAGAAAGGTCCCACCGAGATTTGAACTCGGATCGCTGGATTCAGAGTCCAGAGTGCTAACCATTACACCATGGAACCATATATCGCACTCACAATGAACACAGCCTCAATGTGGCCTGGTCGCAGATTTGATCACATTTATTTTTCTTGAGTTATTCTGAAAATCTAAAACTCGAGAAGCGAAATAACATGTCACTTTTCAGTGGTTCCTTCAGCATTTCTCACACGTGCTCACCCTGTCTGCCCCCTTGTGGCGAATGTGGGGAACACGGTGTTAATCACATTACCAATCCTCCTTCCTTTGCTGTATTCACTTTCAGTAATTCTTTCAGGCAGGGTTTTTTAATTGCTCTCATGGTAGCAGTAAAAATATATTTGTGCAGTTTTTATCAGGATTGTCATGCTGTGAGAACTATGAAGCTCATTCAACTATACTTGAGGCCCACAACTGAAGCAATGCTATATGAAATGAAAGGCTACCATTATGACTAAGATCTCACAAAACTCCTTCTGTGACATGGTATTTGATTAAAAAACACACTCAAGGTGTTAGAGGGCTCATTTGTGTAGCGCTATGTGATGTTAAGCTACACTGAGATCTGATGTCTGGAGCAGTTGTAGACACAGGAGGTGAAAATGATCAGCCGGTCTGGGATGAATACTGATTATGCTTTAAGAATGGCTAACTAAAGATCCAAGCTCTGGACTGATGGATCCTCACAGTTCCTGAAGCAGGACGTGACCACAATAAAGAGCTGCAGCTGAGCTGTGGTTACCACAACACAGTGTAGTGAAATGATACGTTTAAATAAAAGTGCTTTTTTTTTGCACTGATTGAAGTCCTGGTGACAGTGATTTATTGGGACAATACAAACTTTAAAATAGGTACTCAGTCATGTGTCATTTATTTTGAAATTGTTTTATGTTCACTTGATTTTTTCCTCACATCACATAAACCTCCCTCCTCAGCTCTGATGTCAGACTGAGTTAAAAGCGACAGGTGATCCAGCAGCAGTGTGGTCAGCATCCAGGTGCAGCCTCGTGAGAATAAACCTGGGGTGCAGCGCTGTCGGAGCATTTAGATGTAGAGCTTTTTCCCAGTGGCAGAATCAGGGAGAAACGGCTTGGGCTAAAAGATACAGCTGACAGGCTGAGTGTAGCAGACAGGATTATGCCTGAGGCCTGCGTTATAAGCCCCCACAGTTTGCCTCAGCATTACTTAACACAATTTTTATGATGATCAGCCTGGAGACATTGAGTCATATTTTGAGAAAATCTCCCCGGTAATGTCAGTGTGTTGCACTTGAACCCAATGAAAGACATTTTCACAACAGAAGTAAATCTGTTTGCTTTTGTATGGAAAATGCTGAATCCAATTTGAGATGTTGTTTTAATGACTTACTATAGTACATTTTGCCAATGTTGGTTGCAGCAATTTGATTTCTGTAACTTTTGGAGTAATTTGTATCAGCTAACATCTTATAACTCACAGCTCTAAACTTTCCTGGCAGTCTTAGAACTTTTATGCAGAATATATGATGTTAATGATGATTATCTTACAGATTCACATTCATTCCTGTTGGAGATTATGACTGTGTGGGGTTCACTGTATTTAGGTGTTTTTTCTTGTATTTCATTCACCATGTTCTTCTGTGCATGTTACTGATTTTTCTTTATGCATCTTTTTGTGTAAACTATATTGAGTTTTGAATGAAATCTGCATGAAAAGACTTCTAGCAATAGCTGTTGTAATATTTCACAGTTATAGGTCATAATATAGGTCAAGTAAAGTACTGTTCAACCTGAAGACTCCCAACCCAGCTCTTATTGAAGCTTTAGCACTGAATATTGAATGCCGTTGAATGTTGAACGATATTGTTGCCTTGAATTATTTGTTGTGATTAGCTGTGGCTACATTTTCTTTAAAAATAAAATAAAAATAAAAATAAAAAAACCTGGCACTTCTTCTGGCACTAGATGGCAGAACCTGTGGCCAATCAGCTTGAAGCACTTTATTGCACTTACTAAGGTTTTTCCCTCCAGTCTAGATTCTTGCTTGTGTTGTACGTTGCTTTGGACAAAAGCATCTGCTAAATGAAATTGTTGAATTGCATCTGGAGCTGCAGACAGTTGTTCCCATTTATGAATAATTTGAACTTGGATTCATTATGTAAACAGTAAATTAAGTCAAATTATGGAACATAGTCTGATACTGAGGAGTAAACATTTCATGCTGAGACTGAAATGAACTGAGGAGAATGAATGTGTTTTTTTCTACTGTCAGGAATAGCTTTAAAGATACAATGAGTAAGAAAGGGAAAAATATAATGCACACTTGATGGTGCTGAAATATGATAAAAAGGGCCTCCTACTTCATGAGTGGAGATTTAGATGTGTAGGTGAATCTCTTCCTTTGAGGAGTGCAGTGAAAATCCCATCAAATCACATTAACTTTCCACTGAACGCTACTTTACATTGAGCCAGACAGGCTGGCCAGGTCGTCAAAGCTTAATATATTACAATCCTTTTCTATCACATTGAGTCAGATGAAAAGCCGCAGCAGGTCTGCAGCTGTAATCATACCTGCATTTCAACATGAGCAGAGGTTTCACACCTTTTTTAGTTGGATGTCATGCCAGGGGGCATGCTTTTCACTGTTTGAACTCTTTTTGGCATTCAGTATTTGTCCTGTTTTCAATCTGACCTCTTATCCGTTAAAAATTTGTCTTCTTTCTGCTGTCTGTCCCCTCCGAGCTGAGGGAAATCACTTAATTTATCTGCTTTGAGCAGATATTTAGCAAACTGCAAAATGAAAATATCATTAAAGTACTGATATCTACTTACCCTGACCCCGTCTTTGTGCCTCTTTTTCTATTTCTTTTTGAAGTACCTGTTTGTATTCTGTTCTTAAGCTTGTTAAATGTCGGGCGAAGTGTCACATCTGTCTGGCTGTGAGCAGGACATCATGTCCATTGCCTGTGAAAGCTAAGGAAACCTTTCATTTACAATATACAGTTAAACCCGAAATTATTCATACCCCTGGCAAATTTGGACTTAAAGTTACTTTTATACAACCAGTACATTTTTTCATGATTGGAAATGACACAGGTGTCTCCTAGAAGGTAATAAGACGATGTACAAGAGGCATCATTGTGGAAAAAAAAAATTCTCAGCTTTTATTCACATTTGAACAGAAAGTGGCATATCCAAAATGATTCATACCCTTTGCAAACTGTCACAGTTTGTGGGAAAATCCAAAGTTGAATAAAAGTAACTTTAAGTCAAAATTTGCCAGGGGTATGAATAATTTCGGACTTAACCGTATATAACATATCTACCATGTTCAAAAACACCAAAATAACCCTTTAAATGTCTTTATTACTTTTACAAAAGATGTTTTGAATTCTTAAACACTGTCAGTAGTGATTTAACTATTAATGCACTTATTGATCCTATAAGTACAAGTTAACACAGCAGTGTAGAAATACAGCTCTAAAAGTAGAAGTCCTGTTGTTATGAAGGGTCAGAGGAAGGAGGAGGAATTGGGAGGAGTGGCGTCATCAGAGCTTTTATAAGGAACTGGAGCCAGGGGTGAGTCCTTTCACCCTGATGATGACCCCTGAGCTCCTGACAGGAGTTGAGGTCCTTACTTTAAATACATTTATTCTTTTAAGCACCTTTGAAATGTTAATTTAACAGAATAATACATTGTTACTTTCAGTTGTTAATCATATATGATGCATTATTTATATCTAGATGAAGAAAAAAAACTAAAAAATTGATGGTCCTCCAGTGTTTTCTGTGTCCGACCGCACCATGGTGTAAACCCCTGCAGCAGGAAACCAGCCTACTACAGCACAAACAAATAAATGTCATCCTCAAGCACAATATTCTACACCTGTATTAGAAATGTATCAGCAAAATATAAACTGAAATGTACTAATGTAGCAATACAAAGCAATTTCCTCGTAATGGAGGAAATATGAGCCCTGTATAACATGAGCATTTCATTCATTTCACAGATTAGGTATTCATGAAGGAGATCATTCTTAATACTTTATACACAGTGGGAATGAAATGTTTAAACAGTACACATCTTACTTATATTTATCACATATAAAAAAAAGTCTGATACATATATGATGAATAAATACACATACTTTTAACCCCCATGTTATGTTCGTTTCTTAGGGACAGCAATAATGTTCCTGGGTCAATTTGACCCGGGGCATATTTAATTATCCAGAAGTGTCAGAACTCAAAAAAATCCCAATAAACATATTTAATCTGATAATTAACTCCATTACTAACCATTTAAATCAATATTTAGTGCATTGGTGTTCTTTAATTCTCACAGATCATGGTTTAATGAGGATAACTCCCTTGTTTTTTATGAAAATTCATGTTAAAATTTGTTTTAATGTACATTGGAAAGCCCTAAATATAAATACAATAGTTTTACATGACATAGATTTTGATTTTATTTATTTTATTTTATTTTGTATTTTATTTATTATAAAGTGATATTGATAAATTATTCTATATGTTGATTGTGCTAATTAAGCCAAGAAGACGTTTTATACTTAAAAAATACTTTTAACATTTTTCTTAAGATTTTTTAACTTTAAAATGGGTCAAATTGACCCGCAACATAACAGGAGGGTTAAAACAACAAGAGAGTTAAAATCACAAGTTTGGGGCGCTGTTGGCCTAGTGGTCTAAATGTGCCCCATATTCAGAGGCAATAGTCCTCATCGCAGAGGTCACTGGTTGAACTCCCAGCCACAACCAGCTGCACGTCTCCCCTACTCTCTTCACCCAACGTTTCCTGTCCCTCTTCAGCTGTCAATAAAGGCAAAAATGCCCCAAAAATATGACTTTAGAAAATCACACGTTTTGTCAAACTAAATCCAACTTTGAAAGCAGTTCTAAGCACTCAGTAACAGGTTTGCATAATGTTTGATGTTTGTTGGAGTTATCTGTTAGAGTCAAACATTCATGATCTTGAGTGAGGTTATTGATGTGACTGAAACAGGTTTCTGATGGCAGAATAGGCTTTTAATTTGAAACTTATTTACCAAAACAACAAGCAGCATTGATATGACAGCAATAGGGGAAAAGAACCTTCCTCAGAGGAAAAACAGTCACAGAAAGTATGATCCACTGTCACCACACTGGTCAAAGATGGCGTAATGTCCAGCACTAATGAACATTGTTGTCTGGGCATCGATTGTCAACATGTTATTGCTTCTACAGAGGGTGAAATGAAATTCACATAGTGAATGAATAAATTCAATTTTTATATATAAATAAGTTAGCCTGATACAAACATAAAATACCTTAGAATTGGACTTTTTACATATAGTTACCTTTCTTAAATGCTTCACGGGGTATTTGTGGGTCTTGAATTGGTCAGATGAAACGTTATTTTCAATTTACAATCTGACAGCGAGAGCGAGAGAACATTTTAAATAACTTCAAAAACAGTTCACAAAATGACACTGATCATCTCACAAGAAGATAAATTGTGTGTTATCTACATCAGTGTGTATCCATTATCTGATCATGCTTATCTTTTTTTTTCTTTAAATTCTAGTGTCACATTGATAGAAAACTTACAATCACTTATATAAATTATTAAATAAAGCTTTATAAATACCAAACATAAAAAGGTCAAAGTAATCCCTTCTTAACACCCAATACTTCAAAAAATGTAAACTAAGACATTTGCCAGAAAAAAAAGCTTCCACAAAAAAAACAAACCGGGATCTGATCACCTCGTTAGTGTGGGGAATAAAATCTTAAGACCTATACTGCATATGAGTGTCATAGTGATGCAATAATGCTTGAACACTGGTGACCTGAAAGCATCTGCAGATACATCGGGCCTCATTTACACTGAAACTTAAAATAAGCTACACACAGGGATCAACTTAGTATTTACCATGTGCAACCATTACAGTGAATAACAGACCGTTACAATATTTAAGACTGTGTCCATGCTTCATCAGACCTCTTTCACTTTCCCCCTTCCTGTAGAAGATCATTGTCAGCTGTTTGTTGATCTGCAGCTGCTGCACATTGACAATTCAAGATCTCTGCAAGTATTTCATCTTCACCTGCTTGGAAACGATCAAGGCTGCTATACCTCCCCCCCCCCGTGGAGAAAATCACTCCTGTTTAGAGGACATTATAAACACTTGGCTGCCCTTGGATAGTAAACCTATATCATGGGCTAAAACTGAGCATGATGATAGCTCTCCCCCTGTAAATAATCTGTCCAAACAATCCCTGTATGCTGCTCGTTTGGAATCGCTATGTTCCACTCCAGGAGGTCCATAAAGAGGCCGGGCAGCAGTTTGAGTGATCAGTTTTATAAGAAAATAAAATGGGTGAACAGTCGCTGGTGTGTGGACTCTTTCCTCCCCCCTCCCTCCATCAGGGCCACAGGAAGAGAGTGAGTGAGGGAGCCAAAGAGCAGAGGCTGTCCCTCCATCCCGACATCTCTGTATCTAATGGAACGCACACAGAGACAGAGGGAGGGCCGATGCTCAAACGTTTTCTGAACATTGCCTGGTGCCAGCACGCTGGCAGAGCCAGGCACAGAGAGGGTGTGTGTGTTGGTGCCCCTCTAGAGCAGGGAACTGGAGCTGGGGCTTTCTGGGGGTGGAGGGGGAGTGTGTGTGGGGCTGTGACGCATGGGCAGTATGTCATAGTGACTGGGGATGTGGCTGCTGCGGGGAAGGTCATAAGGGCTCTGGGAGAAGCCAGTTGCCATTCCATTGGGTCCTTGCAGGACGCTCACTGTTGGCTCTGTAAGAGTTGTATGAAAAAACAGAGGAGAAAAGTAGGAGAGACACGTGAGAAACACAAAGGCCAGAGAAACAGGGAAAAAAAAGGAGAGGTGCATGCAACAGAGGAGACGCTCGCAGTTCTTCTCATCAAGCTCACAAAGTCTGTGCAGGCTCATAGCGGGGGGACGTGACCAGATAGGCCATAAGCTGCAAGACCCTGCTGTGCTCCACACACCCGAACAACAACACACTCACCGACATCATAGACATTCCTGGTTGCGCTGCCCAGGAGGGTGGCGGTGCCTCCAAAGGGCACCTCACGGTGGGAGGGGGACTTCATCTCCACATAGCTGCTCTCTGTATGCTTACAGGCTGCCAGCCCTGGAGGGTCTCTAATGGTGGCGTATGGATTCTCACCATTCAGGGAGCAGGAGCTGTTGCTGCACATGGAGGCCTTGATGTATTCTGCAGTTGCCACGTGACAAGGACAGATTTGGCATCAGAAACAGTGATAATATATTCACTACTGAATGTACAGCAGTGGCATGAATGTTTGCATTTCAAAGATATATCAGCAGGGCCAGGCTTGGTGAGTTGTAAGGAAACTCGCTGTCATTCTAAAGAACATGTACTTCTTTTGTCTCCGACAGGTGACTAATGGAGGTGTATAGTCATCTGAGTACAAAGGGGAGAGAGAGGAAGGCTCATCTCATCCATAACAGTCTCATCAGTCTGATAAGAGGGCTCATTAGAGACCACAGCACAGCTCCTTCAGACTGCTCTTCACACCCTTGGGTCCCTCACATCCACCAGCGACTTCACAGTGTGGGAGACTAAATGACGTATCGGGCACTGAGCCACAGAGAGCAATTACCGTTTGGAACAAAACCTCAGCCCACCAAGATCTGGTCCAAAGTGTGGGGAGTTTTCACATAAATCATGGAGAATATAAGGAGATGGGATTTTTAGGTCAGAGAAATTAAAGTCTCAGGGGGGATTAGAAACCAAGAGGGGAAATTGATACATGGGTTGTTGAGCATGACAGGATTTTGTAATATTGGTGCTGGTGAAGCTGAACAGGATTCCACGAACAGAACACACACACACACACACGTATATATACACCCCCCCCCCCCCCCCCCCACACACACACACACACACACACAGTTTAATTACTTAAATAAATATTCACCTTTTCTGGATCCTCTCTGCGTCTGTGTCTCGCCCTGTTGAACATCTGCAACAGACATTAAAACATCAAAGTCGAACATCCTTAAATATCTCATCAAGGTAAAATGTTGAAATGTTGTGTGTTTTTAAAGATAAATGCAAAGAACATGGACATGGAGACTTTCTAAATATTCACTCGCAAGCTCTAACACTCTGTGATTTGCAAGCTTACATAATCATAATGGGACATTTGCCAGGCAACTGCACATGATGAAGAGAGGGGATGAGAATTTTTTAAATCTTCATCAATCTCTTTCGTCAGAGCATCAGGATGAACGTCCAAGACTGTTTTAAGAGAGGGACTTGTCATCATGATTGATCTGCTGTGTGTTCTAGCATAAAATGAAAATGTGCACAAAGATTTATCAGACTTTAAAGCCAGGCATAACAAAAAAATCAGATATTTAGATTTGTGCACTTAGTAGTAATACGCATGTAATAAACAAAATAAACTAATAATTAGGTTTTTAAAAAGTACACAAACAGAGATGTCAGATAGCGGCGGCTATAATGACCCACAAAGTATGATGTAATCATAACGTGTACCTGTCTTTTTTCTTTCTCAAATAAGCATTTACAAACACTATGTAAACATTTAATACACAATTTACAACAATACATGATGTTGTAGTAAGATGATATGGACATTTTAAGTGTTTTATATTGTACAGAAGTAACCCATTCATGTCTTATTGGGACCAGAGACTGTATACAATTATGGATAGCACAACAGTTACCCTAAGTGAAGCCAACATTTATAGTGCTCCCCCTGGTGGCTTGCTATAGTATAGGTCTACAAGCCCACCCCCTCCATTAAAACAGACATAACATGTGTCAAACTAGAAAAATAAAATACATGTCAAATAATGTTTAATATATATGCTTTTCGTTATAGCAGTTAGCTTATTATGCTAATTTATGTGCACAGTCTTTTATCTGAAAAGTGAAGTTTAATTAGTTAACTGATGCTAAGAAGCTCTATTGACAAATCAGACTCCTGCAACGTCTCTTACTGGATTAAAGAATAGTTGCTAACACAGGAGTCATTGAACTTTCTGTAACCATGAGCATCCACTTCAAACCTACAAAATAATCTGATCTGCCTTAGACTGTGCAGACCTGAGCCATCTTTGATGTTTTATCAGAAAGTTAATATGTGCTTATGTTGCACCAGCTAGATCGCTTCTGTGCAGCCCGATGTGTTAGCGAACATCGAGGGGGTATTTTGGCTTCACTGGTAACAATGGGAGGAGATGAAGATGTAGTGTCCATATTAGTATCAAGCGGCAACCTTCGGTCTAAAAATATGAGTCCAGTGCGGAAGTGCTAAAAACTGCAGTTCATTGAGGATCCGCTTGAGGCTGGCTCCAGAAGTACCAGAAACCGCATACACACCAATTCAAAAAAGCCGATCTTTACAGCAGAAATAAACATATTTACAGCCTGGTACAAAAGACAAGTGTAGTCTGGATAGCTCATTTCTCGATCGAAACACACTGGACGGGGGGTGAATTTTTTTCTAACGTGGTCATTTCAAAGATATTGAGATTACGAGTCTTCCAATGAGAGGCACAGCTGACTTGATTGACAGGCGGGAACACTGTAGCTGTTGGCTAGGAGGCTCAAAGCCCGCCTCTTTAAGTCACAATCACTCGACAGCAGCAATATGGCTCCCGCCGTCGATTGGCCTCAAAACAGCTCTTCAGAAACAGATGGGTGACGTCACGGATACTACATCCATATTTTATACAGTCTATAATTAGTATACAGTCAGTGACTTGGACCCAGATTGCTTGATTATAATTGTACTTTCAGCTTCAGTTCTTGATGTTGACTAATAGATAAAGACACAGATCATCCGCGCACATCTAAATTGATTTACAAAAAATGCTACAAACCATGTATTTCATGATTTTTGTGCTGCTAACACATTGTTAAAGGACAGTGTTTGAACTTTATGAGTAGTATTTCTGTCACGGATAATTTTCTATAATTCACAGCCTGAGAGTGCAGTATCTGACCTAATGCGTCCAATCATGGAGTAATGTGCCACATGGGGAAGTAAAAGAGAACTAATGAGCCCACAGTGACCCCCTTTCACCTCTGCAGAGCTGCCTCCTCTGTCCCACCCGCATATCTGATCACAATCAGAGCAAAGGTTATGTCTAACAAGAAACCTCAGGTTCATCTTCATTCACAGCATGGTGGCCATGTCAGGGCTGGAGCCTATATGAGGTTAGAACTACTGACACATAGGTCTTTGCCCTTGAACAGCGGATTCTACAAAGTCCAAAATAAACAGGAAAAATTCCGGGCGTTGAGGTAAGGGCAGGACTACCGACCTATGTCATTGAGGTTGCAGTAGGCTCTCCATTCTGATCCGTTCCTGTTCTTCAGAGTGCTCGACTGTAAAAGAGAAAGGCACAGTTTAATATTGCACTCATATTGTTTCATATGACTGAGAAATGCGTACAAACACAGATGAATGGTGATCATACCTTGAGGGTCAGAGTGCCGTCCAGGTTGCTGGAGATGGTTGAGACCACGTTACACTGGGCCACTGTGTGGTAACTGGGATTGGAGAAGCACTGACCACTGCTGCTGCCACCGCTGCTGCCCGCACTCTGATTCACCTCTGCAGCACTGGTTCTCATGGCTACAGTGCTGCCACACTCTGAGGGTTTCAAACAACATTTGTTTGTTAACACTTTTTTATGTTAGTTTAACAGTATACACGAAGAGTCTAACGTGTTCCACATGTCTGTTTCAGCCCACGACAAATCATGTCTAAAGCTTTTTCATTTAAAGAGTTTTCACTTGGTTATGAAACAAACTGGAGTTAATACTTATACTCCTGTACAACCTACTAAGAATACCATCAGCATTAAAGACCGACTATCTCTCTTCATAGTTATTTTTAATGTCTGTTAAAGCTGCCATGGGGTAGGTATCAGTTGAACTGACTGTAGGCTGCCAAAAATGAAGTGCTTGCAAGCTAGTTCAGGCAGGCAACTTGAGCTGCACTGATTCATTCTAACACGTCATCCTCTCAATCATCCTCTCATTCATAGGTCTATTTAGGCTGTAACACTTCCTGTCTTTGCCTCTGCCTTGCCAGTGCTACTACTGCCCTGCATCAGTGCTGTGTGCAAACTTCAACTCCATCTCCTCCCCAGCATCCACCTGTAGACTTTGATGGGGGGTTAGTCATATCTCATTACTCTTCAATTTCTGCATATAAGTTAATCTGTGAGGAGTAATGAGGCGCCAAAGACAAATACTGTTCTGCTGCTTTAATAAACTCTTAGCTTAAAATAACGTGACTCGTCTGACTGAACAGCATTTTTTTTTTCCATGGCAAAGACTATGAGTGATGCACTTGACTGAAGGATGAGACTTTTTGTTGAAAAATAATGCTTTCACGTGTACAGGACAAAGGCTGTTTTTGAAACGGCCTGCTACATACTACCTACTAATGTAGTAGGCAGCAGGTACTGCCTACTACATACTGCGTTTGAATTTAGTATGTAATTTGACTGTTCTGTTAGATTTGTTCTGCAGTATGCTGAGCCAGACGTCCCTGGATTTCCAGTTTCGGAATGCGTAAGTAAACAACGGCAAAGCCGCTAGAGAAACTGCTTCTTTAGCATTCACTTATAATTTAAAAAGTTAGGAAGTGGTTTATATGTAATTTAATAATTTTCACAGCACCTAAAAACTGAGTTCCCCCCTTCAATAAAAGAAGAGGAAATTAAAAGCAGAACGAGTGCTGTGCATTATGGGAAACAGTACGCAAGGCAGACTGGTCCTATGCATACTGTGAAATTTTCCCAAATCAGTATACATCCGGGGAGTTTGACATACTGCAGATTTTGCTCTTGTTCACATACTATATACTACACTACATTTTGGCCAAATCAGTACTTACTGCTTGTATAGTAGGCAGTTTTAAAAAAACAGCCCAAGTCAGTAAAAACAAAAGATGCACCACTTTGTCCACAGGGGGCACCAAATTTGACACAAACCATAAGTCCCTCTCAGGAGCTTTAATCGGAATAAACTCCTGATAAATTAACAAACACATAGCGCGTAACATGAGGGTAGCAATCAACAGTTACTCTTATTTTGAACTTTCCCATTTAGTTTACTAAAAACAGACAACGGAGGGTAATGTAATTTTATTTGCTTGACATTTTGAATTTAATTACTTAATATAACTTATCTTTCATTTGTCAATAACTTCTATCTGTACTTGTTGGGAAATTGTTACTATGGACCTAAAAATAAACTAACACCACTGCATAATTTGGGACTGGGACCTAAAAATGTTGAGTAGGGTTGCAAAATTCCATGAAATTTCAAAGTTGGAAACTTTCCATGGGAATTAACAAGAATTTATGGGAATAAACCAGGAATTTACTAAATTGAAGGTTGGCTCTTAATATGGAACTTAAATATAGTTGGGGAAAATATATTTTAGCATAATCCTGATAAAACAAACAAGATTTCATGCAAGTACAGTTGAATATCCATGCACATGCACATAGCACACTGCTTATACACGCCCCCTACATGCACTGTACATTCCTCCTTCACATGCACAGATGATTTCTAAAAACCTACAAAGGCTAGGCTTGAGAAGCTTGAGGGAAGATGATTTTTATTTGCATGTTAAATGGGACTTTTTTGGAGGGAGAGGGGCTCTTTTCATTTAACATTTTGAATGAGACTTTGTTGGGATTGCATTTTTGTTCATTTTTGAATGGGTTGGATCAGGGGAATGAGTAATATTTAACTCAACATTCATGTTTTTGTTCTTCAATGAAATAATTGATTGTTCAATAAAATCTTTAACACTTGATAAAGTTCTACTTACAAATAAATCTGTTTTAATTTTATTATTTTGGATGGATGTCTGCTTATAACAAAACAAATATTTATGCTTGGATTTCCATTAAATTAGCCTCAATTCCCAGTTAATTCCCATAATTCCCATGGAAAGTTTCCAATTTGGAATATTTCCAAAATTCCCCAGCTTAACTTCCCATGGAAATTTACCGGAAACTTTCCACCCCTTTGCAACCCTAATGTTGAGTACTTCTGCTGTAAAATTACCTTTAATCGTCATCTATTAGTTGGCTATTGTATTTCTACATTTTGTATTGAACGATTTTGACTTATTGCAAAACACTTTCCAACAAAGGGTTTAGTGTTTGTCAACAGGAAGCACAAGTTTTGCCTAATCTCTAAATAATCTCACCTGACAGGGAGTAGTCAGTGTTGGTGATGTGCATGGCCTGTGTGTAGGACACACTGGGCTGGATCTCATGGCCTTTATCCCTCTGCCTCTGTCTGTACCACACAAACAGACTGAGCATGGCCATGATGATGAGGAGCAGGAAGATGATGCCCATGACGGCCCCTGCAGACTGACGCTCCGAGCCTCGCGCTGGGCTAATCTTTGTGTACGGGTTCAGCTCCTCCATCATCAGAGCTGCTACAGGAAACACACAGAAAGTGGGGTCTGTGTACACATCTGTGTCAGAGAGTGATGATGCAGAGGGAAGCCTAGATCATCCCGATCACCTCTCACCTTGATCGCAGCGGATGCCTTTATATCCGGGGCTGCAGTAGCATGTTCCAGTCACATAGTCACAGGTAGCATTGTTCAGGCACTCACACAGCTGCTGGCAGCCATATCCAAATGTACCAGCAGGACACTCTGCATGGTAGAGAGGTGCATTACTACATCCATCAAAATTAAAGCACTTAGAGAGTGGGAGCCAAAGTGTTTATACAACACACACACACACACACACACACACACACACACACACACACACACACACACACACACACACACACACACACACACACACACACACTCACACACTCACACTCATCCACAGGGTAATTTTGTTCAAAGCTAAAATGTGCTGGGTCTACTCAACTCTGCTCACAGCTGGTCCCAATGAAGCCTGTTCGACAAGCACACTGGCCGCCGATATGGTCACAATCTGCACCATTTTGGCAGCGACACACTTCAGAGCAGTCCCTGCCGTAGAACCCTGAAGGACAGCCTGGGACAGAGATGTATAAAATGTTAGAAGGAGGGGGGGTGCCAACGAGAGGGGTAGACAACATAAGAGTCAAGGTTATATTGCAGGGGAACAGGAAAATCAATACCATTCAATGTCTCTGTAGCATACTCAATAAGGGACAATGTGAATGAATGGAAATTAAATGTTTCCTGCTTCAGCAGAAAATCTGGTTATGGTGTTCAAATAACATAGATGTGGGAAAACAGAACACTACAGCTGGACATAGTGAATCTGTGTGAGAAACAGGAGGGGGAGGGGGAACGGCTAAAACACTAAACAAATGCCATTTTCATGCAAAAGAGCATGACACCACAAAAGAGGACTGAACAAACCCCTCGGGGTGAAAGATAATGGAATTCAAATTGGTGGAGTGATGTTGATGAACTGCACTATCCCTGGGTGAATGACTGGAATGTAAAATAAGCAAATTAATGAAGTGACCATTAGTGTTATTTGGATGTCGCTCCATCAAAAAAAAAAAAGCTGTGAATGAAAACTTAATATCACCCAGTTGTCTCTAAAAAAAAACATAAGCTCCTCATCATTGGCTGCAATTCTGCAGGAGTGCCAGTAGATGTCACTGTGTGTCTGCTAACTGGGTGGGAGAGACTCACGCTGTGTGCAGTAGAGTCCAGTCCAGCCAGGGCTGCACCTGCACTCCCCATCGTAGGCACTGCACTGGGCTCCATTGTGACAGTTACACGAGTTGAGACAATCAGGACCCCAGTGCCCCGAGGGACAGGCTGTAGACGCCAGAGACACAGTCAAGCTCATGATCACACACCCTCAAACACATAACGCCTGATATGCATGCAGACATGGAGCACATAACACACATTTAGAAGGCAAAATGTCCTCAATGCACACACAGATTCAGCAGCATATCAACACAGATTCTTTGATTTTACCTTTCAAAGGTTATACTCTGTAATTTATGAGCAAATGTTTGTGTCCGATTGAGTAACCCAAAGCTCTGCTAAAAGAACATCCTTGTTTTTATTTGAGGTAGTTCATGCAATCAAAAAGCACATATCAATTTCCCATAGCAGGATAGCTCATAGCACTACTAATGATCTTTGGCCTACAGCGCTGTAAATCAAAGAGCATAATGTATTACAACAATCATTTTAGGAAGCGATCTGTTTTACATACGCTGAGGGTGAGTTTTGGAATGCGTAGGGTCATGAAAATGATTTATGTGTATGAAGGTAAAAGTGAGGGAGAAATTAAAAGTGGAGACAGAAAATGAAAGGGGTAAATCTGAAAAAGCAAGAAAATTAAACATAAGATGAAGGGCGAGAAGAAGAAGGAATACCCTGAGAACAATCCTCTCCGATCCAACCAGGGAGGCACTGGCAGGAGCCATCGATGGGGTTGCAGGTGCCATTGTTTGTACAGAGGCAGATCTCGGTGCAGGCCCTCCCAAACCTGCCACTCGAACAGACTGCAGCCCCGAAAACACAAAACAGCATTTCACAAAACATCCCTGATCTGCATATTTTCACTTCCATGCAAAGACGAGTAAAATCCATTAACATTATGACACCAAACTTGGACACATTAGTGCGAGCACACTCATACAAACAAACTCATTTCGTGACAGGTTGTGTAAACACATTCCTCTAATGGATGATATTGTTCTATTTGAGTGGACATGAAGTGATCTGTTTAAACAAAAGGAGGAGTCAATCACTGCCTCCAGTGGCATAACTGCCCCAATTCCACTCACAAGAGTGGAATGAGTGATGTGCCACAGAATTAAAATAGACCATGTACACAGACCACTGTATACATTTTTTATGAAATTAATATTTAAATGCTCTCTGGCACTCTTCAATAAAATATGTCATTTTCAATGAAACCTCCATTGTGTTTTCTTGTTGGGCTGCGAGACAAATTGAACCAAGGTGTTTCTAACCAGCAGGATCAGGGAGCTGCAGCAGCAGCAGATACATCAAAGGCCTCATATAAAGAGAATAGCCCAGCGTCAGAAATATCAGATAAGGCGGCTGGCTGTGAAAGAGATGGGTCTGACTCATTTTCATGTGGGGTGATTTTAATGATTACATTTCAACTGGCTTTCCCCTCTTCTTGAGAGCTCTTTCAAGCTCCTTGAAGCAGGTTGTCATTAGGCCACGAGGTTGGCTCCCCCATACTGCCGCTTCTGGGGATTCAAGCCTCAGCACACCGGGAGAGCTTCATTAAGCCGGGACTTTGTGTGCTGGACAGAGGACAAGTGAGGACGCCAACGGGGCTCGACAAGAGGAGAATGTTCATGTTGTTGGCCACCTTCGTCCCCCGCGGCCTTACGCCTGCTCAACAGTAATTATAGTCTGACAAATTAGGACTGGCTCCCCTTTTTTCCCTTTTCCTCTCCCTTCAGCTAACCTATTAAACTTTTATTTTGTAAGACATTGCTCAAAGCCATGAAAGAGAATCCAAAAATTCCCTACTGTGTTTCAGTAATTTATCTGGAAAAAGGGTAGATTATTAGAAGTTAAATCCACAGTGCATTTGTATGTCTTCCTCTACACAGTGATGGAGCTACAGCAGCCACTGACGAGACGTTTACGGTCACATAAGTGACACACATGAGCCCGTATCAGACAAACTGATAAAGGGTAAGGGGATGAAAACTGACTTAATGCTAGACTTCCTTTTTCAATCCAAATATTTGACTTATGTTCAAGATTTAGCTTCAGTTGGTTCATGGTTTCATCAACCTGACATAAAACAGGACTACTCACTATGCCATGATAATGATACTCTAGATTAAATCATAGAGTAACTTCAATGTTAATGTATTTATATGTCAAATGTAGATTATCAAGAACATTTACAGAAAAAAAATCACTCACTACAAAAATGGCATCAAACACATCTCAACTCAAAATAAGGATCGGTACAGGAGAAGCACACAGGCTGCAAGCTTTTCTCTGTTACCAGGACCTCCCAGTGTGATTCAAACATCTCTGAGGCAAAACACAAAGAAAAAGTTTCCTTAGCTGCCTTCAAATTAAATTTAACAAGAGTAAGCATGCACGTGTGTTGTTCCTTTCTCTATTTGTGAAAAGAAATGTGCACGCTGCTCTCTTTTGGGAAGAGGGACCACCAAACATTTCAGTGACATCAGTCTTTGTGTAAAACATGGTCTCAGCGATATTCAGGATCCCGGAGAAGGTTAGTTTTTTTTCTACTGTAATGTGGAGTGCACTGATAATAGCTATTATTTAAAGTTGCAGGGCTAGGACATCAGCAGGAGAGGCAGCAGGTCAACTGTTGATTCTAGTGGAGAAACTAAGCATTCAAAGCTTGATCTGAAAAGGGAACTGGACTTGGTAGAAAGTCCAGTTGCCTTTTCAGATCAAGCTTTGAACTACCATGACCTGGATGACTGAGAGCCTTCACAGACATAGGCACTGTTAGGACTGTTCGGGTGGAAACATATAGGTATCCTCTTGAGTTAATTGGAACTGTGAATTCATACTTGAGTGTTATATGATATTGAAGGTGACAAAACATACTAATTTTTTTCAGAATATGTCAAATATTCTTCAATTTTTTTCTTTACAGGGGTTGTTTTCCAGCTTGGCAGCTTAATCATGCACCCCATGTACACAGGCTGTAGTCCTCAAGGTGGACAGCCAAAGTTTGGTTCCAGCCCTATGTCCCATGCCATATGTTTATGTTTGTTTATGTTTATTTATTTGCACAATTAAAAGAAAATACACACTAAAAAGAGCAAAGATAAATAATATACTGTGCAGGAAAAGGCAGAAAACTCAGATAACTTATTTGAAGCCTCCAACCAAATAGTGTTCTTATATCAAAAATTAATTAAAAAATACTAAATTGACACATATAAAGACATTAGTTGATACTAAAAATATAATAACATAAGAATATACAAAATTAACAATTCATATAAATACAGTTATTAAATCAACAGAATTCAAAAGTACAAAATGTGATTATCATGATTATCATGTGTATGGACACCTACTCAATGAGTATGTGGTTGAGCATGATGAGTATGATTAAGTAACAGTGGTTAAAAGTTTTTTCAAGCATCCTTTATAATATTTTAAAGATAAATTCTGGAATAAATATTCCAGAATTTGCTGCCCCTGAAATGTATTGAGAATTGACATCTACAGGTAAAACATTTAGGAGGATGAAGAAATAAAGTTTGACGAGTTGAATAAGAAGGACCTGTGAATTTAATTTGAAGTTTATCCTTTTCTCTCTTCCCAGTTTCCTACTCTCTCCATCTCCAAACAAAAGCAAAAAAACAAACAAATAACCTAAAAACCTGTTGAAACGAAACACCTTAACAGTTCCAGATACAAACTGCACTTACCATTTCTGGCAATAACAACTAAATCTTCTCAGTGAATGAATCTCAGAGAGTGAACCGGCATGAAAAGGTCAAAAAGACTCAGAGGGCTACTTGCCTTGGTTGCACAGAGAGCCAGTGAAGCCGGACAGGCACTCACAGTGGCCCGTGACATGATGGCACGGCCCGGTGCTGTGCACACACTGCGGACACGACTGGCTGCAGCGGTGGCCGTAGAACCCAGGAGAGCAGACTGCAGGACATGACGAGGAGGGGAGAGGGAATCAGTTGACAATGTTGGATGGAACAAGAGGTATGTAACAATGAAGCCGGGCATGACAAGAGTGATCAAGGGAGTACAGTAAAATCATGGCAGAGAAAATTAAAAGCAGCAGAGACAGCAGTGGGGGGGGAGAAAGCAGGAAAGTCTGTCTTTATTGTAATCACTCCCGTTTCATCTGTTGCCAGAGAATAAATAGTAAAATAGTTGAGAGAATCGTGAAATCTGTTTTATGTAGAGGCTTGAGAGCAGCTTGATGATCTATAAATGTCAGGAAACACACAGCTGTGCTTTAATAATGCTGGTTTTATGGAAAGAAAGGGGATCATTAAGAGAAATTCAAGGTGGTAGAAAAGTGATTATAACAATATTTTATAAAAGAGCCCGATCACTGCAAGTGTGATGGGAGATTCCAACTTACATAAAAACACATCATATAGTTTAGCATTAGGGAAAGCCTTAAAGGGAAGTTTAGTTATAGATTCATATCCAGTGATAGAGGAAGATTCTGACTCAAACATCACAGCTCTCAGAGGGAAAATCAGGTATTTCCAACACAGGATTCCTTTGAGAACAGACAAAAACAGCCTTGGATGTTTTTGACAACAGTGCATTGTTAATTTTACCCACCTGTACAGCTTTGATTTTAAAAAATCTGCAGGTGTGATACACCTTTATCAGTCTCTAGAGACGCATATAATCCACCTATTCAAGTTTCACCATGCAGGAAAAACAGCAAAACTGCAGTTATGAGGTTTACACCTGACGAGAACCTTATCAGTGTACACATTGAATTAGGAAGAGTGATGATTTCCTCTCTCACACTCACACAGACACAAACACAGACACAGACACAGACACAGACACAGACACAGACACAGACAGAGACACAGACACAGACACACACATGAAGAGGGCTTGTTTAAGTCCCTCGACTCACTGACTCAAATTGATGTTTACACGTTTGTGACTTTGAATTTCACTCCCAATCAGTGAGCTCATCACTCGAGAGCAGCCGCAGACAGACCCCATTCAGAAAGCAGAGCTCTCACTCCCAGCAAGCTCACCCTCTGATGAGCCTTGGGCGAGGACTGTGAGCCTCCCACTGTGAGTTGGTTGTTGAGGACGGGCTAGTGGGGCTGAGGAGTGTGTGTGTGTGTGTGTGTGTGTGTGTGTGTGTGTGTGTGTGTGTGTGTGTGTGTGTGTGTGTGTGTGTGTTTGTGTGTGTGTGTTTGTCTTAGGGGGCTGCTGTTGGGGTACAGACACTGTGATTAAGTGATAGCTGTGATGAAGGGTTCACACTTGAGCAGTTTTGACCGACAACTGAGTGCTTCCCCCCTCAGCCCGCCAAACCCCTTCAACAAATCTTCAAAGATCAAAGCAAGGTCAACGCTGTGATGGAGTTCCTGCACAGTTCCCTGTTTCGTGCTGTTATTTTGAAAGGGATTGGACAAGGAGAGGTTGTATGGAGAGAAAGGGAGGAGGCTCACTTCTTTTGCAGGAGGTCCCTCTGTATCCAGGTGCGCACACACATGCGCCGTCCTCTGGGGAGCAGGAGCCGCCATTCTGACAGGAGCAGCTGACCGAACAGTTTGGTCCCCAGAAGCCTTGTGGGCACACATTATCACAGTGGATTCCTACAGGAACATAGAGGGATGAATATTTGGCAAATGCAGATAAAAAAGACTTCTTATAACCCGCTATATAAAGAATCCAGGAGAGCGTACACAATGGCTGATCACAGTGGATCTGTGGAGAGTTATCTACCCAGCTTGGATCCTCGATTGATTTCAGTCCTAAATGAAGACTCTGCAGTTCGGAGTGTGTTTTCTTTGGTTCAGCCCATCTTTTCAGAATCTATTTCTCTTTTCAAAATGTATTTTATTTTTGATCAGACTGAGGCTCCCTGCCAGTGCTCTGTGTTGATTAACAGGGTTGGGTCTCTGGAGGGACCCAGCTTGTCTCCTATTCTCTTTCAGCAGAGTTTGGGTAGTGCACAGAGCTGAAAAGGAAGTACTCAAGCTACAAGAGCACAGTGTGGGAGTGTCGTTGTGTGTTTGGCACAGGTCTGACAAAACATACGTCAAACACTGCATCCATACAGGGGTCCTCACTATGCACATGAATTCTTCAGCACATCTGCCTGAGCATCATGTTTTTTGTCTCAACCATGCATACAGAAAACTATAGGACCAAATCACATCAGCTGTGCATACACTGCAAACACACACACACACACACACACACACACAGCTACAGTCACACACAAACTCTGCAACCTCTCGAGCAGCAGCCCTTAGTTCGAAGCCTCATTTTAAATTTCCTTTGAGTGAGAATATCTAAGAATGGTTCAGCCATTAAAGCAGCACAAGAGCAGTACCTTTGAATTAAACCTGGACTAAACTCTGGGGACTGATGTTATACAGTAATCAGGCCGCCTTAGGGCTGCAATGGAGGTGTAAGGGAAAGGAAATGTTGGTGCTGATGAGGAGAGGGCATGGTAGCAGTGATTTACTCAGAAGCCAAGCCATGGACTTCAAAAGGAGGGCAAGGCTTGTGCGAGTGTGTTTGAGGTTCTGCTAGGCCAGGAAGAAAAAACACTGCGACTGCCTTTACTGTCAGAAAATGAATGCGGACAGAGCATCACATTTTTCAGTCTAATGGTGACAAACAGAGGGGCTTTGGGTGCCTAGTGAGCGAAGGAGAAGAAAGAGTGAGAGAAGCCAGTGCTGAAGTCTCTTCAAAGGAAGCTTTTCGCTGAGAAGTGCCAGCGGTCTCACTATCCAATTTGTACAGAGCGAGCAGAGCAAAGCAAACCTCTCTCTGTCTGTGCATGTAAACACACACTCACATTACCTGCTCCATGACATGGAACCCCTTCAGATATAAAAGGAGAGGGCTTCTTTAACAGGGGCAAGCATCAAGTGTGTGGTCACATCTCTTTTTTTCTTTTTTTTTTACATCTTTGTTGGCTGATGTCAGGCTTGCGACAGTTCAGCAACAACAGTGTGGGTCAAAGACGACTTAACCACACACTCCTAGAGTCAAGCTGCTTGTCAGTGTAAGCAAAAGCCAAACAAGTTGGGAGCAAAGTAGGATGTTGTACAAAACTCTGGAGCTAGCATGCACAGTGATGTGACAGTGTTTACAGCGCAAAAAATAGCTCCAGTGTTTCTGTAAATAGACATTTTATTCCATCCTTGACTTCCTCCTGTGATAAATCCCACATCTTCATCTCTCTAGGTGCTCCTTCCTTCAGAGAGCCTATTGATAAGCCTCCACAAGACGAGAACGCATGTGTGTGAGTGTGAGTGTGTGTGTTTGTCTGGCCCACTGGGCTGCACGTTGCCCCCAGCCCCGCACCCCTGTGACTCAATTACGGCTGACAGATGGTCCCGACCTGTGCAGGATTCAGAGCATGAGAGGCCCGTTTTGCCGCCTCCGTTCTTGCAGATAATAAAACCCACATTGTTTCCCAGAATAAATGCCCTGAGCTCAGGAGGCTGAATGGAGTGGGCTGCTGAGAGCCCACAGGCTTGACCTTTCCTGCTGAAATCTATTCCCTCCCTGACTGCACCTCTCCACCCAGGCTCAGAGACCAGGTCCTCAGCTAGCCCCCCCCCCCCCTCTATTTGACATTCAGATGTGACGCTTCATTTTTGGAGCATAATGATCCCCACCCTTGCAGTGACATTCACCCTTTCGTACCTCCACGTCTTTCCCTGTGAGTAAACATTTGGAATGACAAGAAACAAAAAGCAAACATATGTTCAAGTTAAAAATGGGAGTATGAGTCTAGAGGGGATCAGAGTTCAATCAAAGAGACTGCACAACTAAGACTCAATCCCTGATGAATAAATATAGAAGATAGTTCAGTCAAATTTTACGACAACCTGGAACTTGAAGTAATCGCCAGCGCCAAAATAAAAACATCATAGGCCGTGTTTAAGACTCATGAGAGCGTTCTGGGCCCATGATTTGATTCTGCCTCCAAATATTTATCTTGTGACTCACTTTGGATGTTGTGTATAACCAGTAATTGATGCAATATAAGCATGATTGCATACCAGCATCCAATGTGTAAGCCAAGAGAATTCATTTATGCACATTTCCCATTCACACACCCCGCCGGCTCAGTAGCAAAACAAATTGAACATTTAATTAACAAAACACTGCTTTGACATTCTGTAAACACACTGTAAAACACAGACCTCGGTTGCCCTAGCATATTTTCTTATTCTGGAAAAATAGGGTCTGACTTGGACCTAATGTTTTTGATTTTCAGCTGCGGATAAATTCATGCAGTTTATATCTTAGAGGTTATTTCTGTCCCTGGTGCCAGCCTGCTGGGGCGTCAATACTCACCCGTCCAGCCGGGGTAGCAGCGGCAGTAGCCACTCACAGGATCACAGCCATCAGCATGGCTACAGTCACAGCGCTCTCGACACTCCAACCCATAGGTGCCATCCTGATAACGACAAAAAAAAAAAAGTTAAACCCTTAACGCTGTCAACTCTCTGCTTCACCCACTCAGGGGGAAAAATTTGACTTACAGGGCAGGATTCGTCGCAGTGCTCCCCTCTCCAGCCTGGAGAACATGTACAGGTACCGTCTACAGGGTCACATGCTGCCCCATTGGCACACAAACATGTCTGATTACAACCGAGACCCCATGTGCCGCTAGAGCAGAGGATGGAGCAGTCCACACCCTGCCAGCCTGGAAAGACAAAGAAGAGACACATCGAGCTGTTAATGTGTGACTTAAGGACGTGTGTTTGGATACAGTTGATTTTTTTACACAACATAAATAACAGCACAGTGAATGATTCTACAATGACTCTGTTTATTTCCAGCTCTATTGGTTGATCTTTCACTGTAATGCAGACTGAAATCTCTCAATGGATGACATTTTCTTCTTTCTCAGTCAATAAACCCTACTGATGTTGGTGATCCAATAATTTTTTCATTTCGTGCCATTAGCAGGGAGAAATTTCTCTAACCAATCAGAATGTTAACATATATAACTGTAGATGGACTGTAATTGCATTCTTCTTAATTGGTTTTAAGAAGATAGAATCAGGAGACTTGTTTTTCTGGCTTCAACATGAATTAGACATTAGGTTGGGATGTTGCATTTTAAGTGAAATATTTTAAATATTTGTTAAGAGGTTCTCGTTAAATGCAACTTGAGGTGCTTTTCGACCGCAGGAACTTTACCCTGGAACTAGGGACTTTACCCCTGAACTACATGCGTTTCGACCAGAGGAACCAGGGTCTAAGTTTAGTTCAGGGGTAGATAATCTCCCCCCTGAAAAGCCTCTGCTAGGGGGTTAGTACTTTTCAAAGGTCCTGGGACTTTCGGTTGAACGTAACAGTGTTTGTGGAGTTTACACAGTTGTTGAAACACAGAGGGAGTTCCTGGATACTAATTTAGTTATTTATTATGATTTCAAAATATTATTTAATATCATTTTTTACTCCATATGTCACTGGCCTGATTTGCACAATCTACCCGGGACTTCAGCCTGCGGTCGAAACGCAATGGGGGCAGAGGAACATTTTAGTTCTGGGTAAAGTAGTTCTGGGGGCTAAAAGAACCCGGAACTCTTGGTCGAAATGCACCTGTAGTGATCCCTCCACTGTTCTCCTCAATGCCATCATCGAGTTGACATTTTCTTCTTTCCAAATTATTGCAGATCTAATGTCATTCCCATTAGCTTCAGTTGTTGTTATACTAATTAGCAAATCTCAGCAAACTTACATCCTTAACATACACAACAATAATCAGTACAGCACAACTCTACTCAAAAGTACAGGCCAGCAGTACAAAAGTCCCGCTATTGCCATGGCAGTAGACTTTCAGCCTTCTCTAGGAGCCTGTGCAGCTCTTATAATTACTGTGTGGTGTAACTTTCTGTCTTTCTAATGAAAGCACAGAGATGAGAGAAACAGGAAAGAGAGATGAGGCACAAACAAGGGACTTTGTGGTTCATGGTGGGTTCCCAGGTTTTGTTGTCTTTAATCGTAGCTGTTGCCCCTGAAATATGGGATACTTTATCCTAAACAAGTTTAGATTAAACCATCTGTAAAAGTAAATTCAGTCTTTGGTTGCAATGCTTAAAACTCATGTCCGCACTCTGGTAATAACCTGTTGTTAAGTGTCTCACACAGATGTCCCATTTAAAGGGTTCCAATAGTAGGGAATGGTACAAACACATATCGTTTCTGTTAGGCAGAAACCTTGTATCTCAACATTTCTTCTTTTATTTTTATGACTGACAATTTTAGTGCTTTTTTCATCTTTTTGCAACATTCATATATTTACAGATATTCACAAACGCACAACACAGAAAATAATTGTGTATCTGCTTTAGTCAGCAAACAGAAAAAAAAATAATACAAAAATATATAAATAATAATAATAATAATAATAATAATAATAATAATAATAATAATAATAATAATAATATAATATACTGTCCTTGTTAGTTAGTAATGAAGATCTGGTAACTCTTCCACTTTAAAAGGTAATCGTTCCATCTGTTAGTCTGTCTATAAAAAAGTTGTTCATATGAACATTTCATCATTTTTAAATCTTTTGTAAGAATCAATGCTACCAATCTCCCTTATTAATAATAATAATAATAATAAGAAGAAGAAGAAGAAGAAGAAGAAGAAGAAGAAGAAGAAGAAGAAGAAGAAGAAGAAGAAGAAGAAGAAGAAGAAGAAGAAGAAGAAGAAGAAGAAGAAGAAGAAGAAGAAGAAGAATTTGATTTATATAGCAATTTTCTATACAGGTAAAGTGCTTCACAAAAACAATAAAAATAGACAATAATAGTACAAAATCTAATACAAATTGAATACTAATCTCCCTTTATGCCTGCCAGTTGGCTTTCTGAAATGTAATTAATGAGAAGTACCTTAAAAAAAAGGTAAAGACATTGGATCTTTTTTTTTTATTCCTAGAAAGAAGTACCTTTGTAGAAACAAGGGTTCTTCCTGACTGTGACAGTACCTCTTTCCCTTTTTGGTCTGACCTTTAATTAAGTTTTGTTCATAATTATATGTATTCTAGTCTATTTTAAATCTTGGTGGAGTTTGGTCAAAAAAAGGGTTAAATCTATATTACATTTTCTCTTTGGTGTTGCCTTGCTGTAAATGAATTGTAAGTTTTATCAGTTTCTGTTTTTGTTACTGAATTCTGCTATCTTTGAGTACAAAATCACTTATCTGTGTATTGCTCCGTGTGTGTGTTTATGTGGGTGTGTGTGGGAAGCTATTTGTCTTGCATTAACTTGTATAAAAAGTGTGACACAACTGAAGTCTAACTGATAGATTAATCCACAAACTGAATGTTTGAAACAGAAGTCTCCCAAAAAGCTTATGGACTTTGAAATGCCTGTAAGTACATGTAATGAGTAAATGGAGGGCAGGGTTCATCTTACAGTTGTGAGTACTACAGTATGTATATAAAAACAATTCACTTTATGTTTGTAGTTTACATTCTCAAGCACAAAATACATAAGCATTCAGACTCCGGGAACATACTGTTTGTGTGCATAAGTGTGATTACAGAATGTACGGAACAGATAGTGAAGCGTATCTAACAAAGTTCAGGAGGTGCTCTCATACTTTGCAGTGAGTCACTTTATGCCATACCTTCCCTGCAGATGCAGGAGCCGTCGACAGGGGAGCAGGCTGCGTGATTGTGACAGGAGCAGGTGGACATGCAGCTCGGTCCGTGCAGACCAGGTGGACACACTGTCGCACAATCCTCACCCTGAGGAGGAGGGATTGAAAAGTCATAAGGTGAAGAATCAGCATTGCAATAAAGGCTGACCCTGGAAGACCTAAAGAAGGAATAATATAATCTGCAAAGCTGTGGCAGTCAGGGAAGGTTTCTCTGTGACTTACTGAACTGGTTATTTATACCAGACATACTGTTACTGTGTACAAGATGGAGCAAAGGAACAGAGAAAATGAAGAGATGGATGCTTGAAAGTAACTGAAGTTAAAGAGGAAGGAACCCAGCTTCCACTTATGTGCTCTATATATTCTGAAAGCACCTACTGTTAGAAAAACTCAGCTCTTTGAAACAATACTCCACCCCAGCTTTCCATTTCTTGTTGTATAGGTGTTCTCCACTTATATTAGGTGGAGCTACTGGCAAGACTCCAAGGCCAGAGAGTCCAGACCCTTTCATTTTCAGACTTCAACCAATCTATTATCTGGCCTTCTGACTGCTAGTAATAACACAGCAAAGTTTAAGATGTGGTTTTAGCAGCAAAGCGATGCAGGAACATTTAAAGAACAAATAAAATCCATGATGCAGTGAAGTAGTGCACAAAAAGTCTTCCCAGCTACCTCAAAGACAGAAATTCAAATTCCTGATTTGTCCAGAATTCCCAAAGGACTTGACTGACAATGTTCAAGGACCATGTTTTTGTTGCCTTATTAGCGCCCCCTGCTGTTTGGCTGAGCTGGAAGCACAAAAGGGAATAATATCGAAGGAGAATAATGTTAATTTCCCTACAAAGCCCTCTTTAAAAAGCAGCTGGAGACACTATGAATATCAGAGGAAGCACATGGCTGTGTACACCCTCTTTAGGCCAGCAGTGGGAGTCAGCAGTACAAAGAACGAAAATATGACAAAACCAAACTGGGGAGGAGAAAAAAGGTTTTATGTAAAACCAAAAGAAAAAAAAACCTCCATGGTGAACTGGGTCGACAGGGAAACAGCGGGATCCTGGAGACATACCTGACAGGCTGCAGCACACTCTCAATCTACTATTAATAAGCACACCAACGGGAGATAGGCAGCCATGCTAGAGCAGACTTTAAGCTCCTAACCTTTGCATTAGAGTGAATGAACTGGTAAAGGACATGGATTTCACCCCCATCCCTGTCCTCTGCAGCCCGCGGTCATTAGAATCTCCCTGCTTTAAAAGCTGAGCACAGCCCACCTCCGATCGTCTCGCCCCTCTCGAAGCAGGAGATCACAGCCAGTCTGTGGATCCTCACACCCCTCCCTCCCAAACCCGGAGTTGAGTGACAGGTGACACAATGATTTAGAGTTCCAATTAGCGGCCCAGAGGAGTCCTGAGTGGCTCTAGCTCCGCTCACCAGAGCACCGGGGGACTGCTGGCTGCTCACTGCTCTCATTATCATTTTGAACTGAGTTTAAACAGGAGGCAGGAGGAGATGTGCCAATGGACGCCGGGGGCAGAACACACATCTTAAAACATCTCTCCTCCCCGTACACCACATGAAAGCGCCCGGCTGTGGATGAAATTTTTATCAATCGGTTGCAATAACCTTTGTTCTACTGAAAATGACAGCTTCAAGACTGCTAACAATAGCAGTTCAGTTACAGTTGTTAAGTACGGAGAGAAGTTCGACCAGCCAGGGGGGCTGGTAGAGGGTGAGGGTGAGGCTTGGGGGAGGGCTTCAGCCTGTCTGCAGAGCAAAGGCAATTTACTGGTGACTGGACTCATGGATAAAACGTCATGCAGCCACAAATGACCACATGGATTTTGCTGCATCCTTGGCTGCGTCAGACTCCACTTGGTTTCACCCTCGTGGTGCAGAGACCGCTGGTTGGTCCGCTCTCATGAGGGGAAAGGCAGCTCTCTCATTAGCCGACTGATTCATATTCCTTCTGAGCTGTGAAGGAAAGAAGTCTGTATGTGGAGAATCATTATTAATACACGGGCTGTCAGTCCATCGCACGAGAGCAGCAGGAACTTACATAACTACACAAGCGATGGAAGGAGCAGCCGGACCTTAGGCAGCCAGGTCGTCCTTGGCTGAGGCACTAAATTCATACCTATTAGTATCTTAATGTAATTGGAGAGCTTTTTTTTCCCCCCAGAAAGCCTCTAACTGACACAACATTGATCAGCCTGGTGTCCATTGAGACTAGATGCAAATGGCACCACTAATTACCAATCAGTCTCACTCCTTAACAGTTCATCTAACTGCCGGATGAGTGACTGCAGTTTAAAATTCATGCAGCAAGACACAAAATGAACCTCTGAACCTTCTGATGAGGCTGGGAAGCCCTGAGAGATGGGGAAATGATTTGTTTCCCCCACGTACAAAACGCAGGCTGGAATCCATCCCCTAATGCAGCCATATTTCAGATCCAGCAGAAATCTATGGAAACTGTACACAGCAAGAGGAAACTGTGGCTATGAGTGCATGCTGCAGACTGAGCGGTACAATGCCTGAATAGGTAACATGTAATCACTTTGTCCCTGTCAAAAAGAGCATGTCCAATTACTAGAGCTAAATCAAGCGTGCAGGCTCCAACACTTTGCTTGGTTTGCCCCCCGATGGGAGTCCTGAACAAAGATGCAGCAGGGAGGCTTAGTGCTATCAGCTGTCCCCTGGAGAAGTGACTTCACCAGCAATCACACCCTCAATGCCATAATCAACCACATTTTAAAAGCGTTATAATAATCATTCGCCGCGCAATGTGGAAATAAGTTAGACACACACAAGGTAAGAGTCATAATCACAGCTCTACACTTCTGTGTTGTTTGCACAGCAGAAGCTTTGTTAGAAGTATCAAAAAACTACCACGAGTATTCACCCCCTCCCTTCTCCTTTCAACACACACACACACACACACACACACACGCGGGCACACAAACACACCGATCCTCCATATGAGGTGTGTCTGCTCCCATCTGACTGCCTTCTCTTCTATCCAGCTCTTGCCCTCTAGGTCTGTTTAATGGATCTGGCAGCCCTTCCCAGCAGCCGCCAAAGAGAACAGGTGGAGCAAATTAAGACACAGTCTGCGGCCCCGCTCGCTAGCTCAATTCACCACAGTGGCCCGCTGTAAGACACAGGCAATTTCCACTGAAATGTAACGCTGGCAGAAATGTACCCTCCCGGTCTCTGTTGCTCTGTAACTTCAGATTGCAAGACAAGAAATACAATGGGTGAACTGATTGAAGTTGGGCAACTAATTTGACAGTTGTAAAAGGGGACAAAATCCCTGCACACAACCTCCTCGACTGGGGAAGTATTCAGGTCAAAGATTAAATTCTACCCCGATCTGTCTGAGACTAAACATCCAAAGTCTCTCTCTGCTTGTCTCAGTCACGCAACAAGTTATGGCAAATCTTTCATTTGGAAAATACACAAAAATTATTATGAATGTCTGAAAAGTCCAGGAGGAGAGAATGAATCATTTTGCAAGGAAGTTCTCTGAGTGGAATAGAGCACATCTATAATAACACAATAATAAACTACCTCACCTTGCTTCTGCCTGCCCGTGTACAAAGAGCTTCTAAAGTGATACTGGGACCACTTCCAGCATTTTACAACCACAATGACGCAAACATTTTTACAAGAGCCACAAATAACATGAAATATAAATCAAAGCAACAACCTTCAAAAGTAACGCTTGTAACATGGAAGGGTTTGCTATTTCACAGCACGTGGTGTGATATTTTTAATTGACAACACTGAAGCACTCGTATGGATCTACTGATCATCATTACTTAATGAACCACAAGTTTTTATAAGGATAACAGAGATTACAAGGAGCAAGGTTACAAAGACAATTAACCTATGGCAGCTTCATGAAAAATGAATGTTACCAATAGCATAATTAGGAGTTGACACTCTGTAATTATAGCAGTGATTAAATTAAAATAGAGAGTAAAGTGGCAACATGTTAAATGATGATGGAGGGCTTAATGCGTTTTAAATGTGTTTTGTGATTTTTTTTCTCCTTTTTTGTTTTCTGTGTCAATCACGTCTTACTTTTTTTCTTTTCATTCTTTTCTCTTTGCTTGATTTCCTTTTTCCTTCAGTTAACACCGACTCTTTTTTGTGTAATATTATTCTTCCAGCTTTCTCCTATCACATTTTCTCTCTGAGAAAGCACATTCAGGTCAAAGAGAAAAAAAACAAATCACAAAATCTATATCAAAGATAAAACATCTGAAGCAACAATAACACATGAGTATTACAGCAAGCAGTGATGTATGCACAATTATAGCTGGTATCTGTTACTCACCATGAACCCAGGGGCACATATACAGCCACCTGTGACAGGATGGCAGTCAGCTCCGTTAGTGCAGCTGCAAGACAATATACACCCCTCCCCGTAGTATCCAGGCGGGCAGGTCTCATTACAGTAGAGCCCAGTCCATCCACCAGAGCAGGTGCATTCACCAGAGAGAGGGTGGCAGCTACAACATAATGAGAAAAAAAACACAGGACAACAACAGGGAGGAAGAGGAGTGAGGGGAAGTTTCAGCTGAGAGTATCAACACTTCATTGGTGAGCAGGGTCAAAGTGGGAAGTCTGCGCCAACAGCAATTCATCCATCTGTGTGTCTACGTGCTTGTTTCAGATAGATGAGGTGTCTCTTTCCTCCTTCGGTCTGTAATGACTTCTACGGTCGGTGCCCAACTCCAGCCGGAGTCAGAGCATTAACATTGCATTAACTATGAATGCAGCTGAGAAATTATGAATGAAGCAAAGGTCGCGATTAAAAGCTAACTGGATGACATGGTGGTGGTGTGCAGACTCAGAATGAGAGCTGGCTTAGAGCAAAATCTGGGTAGGAGATGAGTTTAGTCATATGGAGCTGCAGGGGGCTTTGCTGCAGGGCTGCAGACTGTGTGTGGTATATCACTGATGTCTCACTTACCTCACGGTGTTGCTGGTATTACAGGGGCAGTACTTGTCGCAGATGAGGCCGTAGAGGCCCGGAGGACAGAATCTCTCTTGGCAATTAGGGCCTTTAAAGCCCGTTTCACAAAGACAGGCTCCATTGATATGGTGACACTTGGCTCCGTTCTGACACTCACACTTCTGGTTACACTGGAGACCGAAGGTGCCCACCGGACAGTCATCCTGACACCTGGAGGGAAATGACACTGTCTTTTAAATTGGTGCTTCTAAAATGTCAAGTATTTTGGAAAAGGATTCAGAGTGGTAAAATGAAATTCAAACGTTACAAAGGTGAAAGCAGCTCAGGACATATGATATACTGAAACCAATAGAGCTGGAACAACACGTCAACTATTCAATGAGGTATTGAAAAATGAAAGAAAATGAAAAACAGGAATCATGACAATAGACTATCTGCTTATTGGATTGTCTACCAAAAAAAATCTTCCTCATTCGTAGAGATTTGCACATTTGCTCTTTTTCACATCATTAACTAAACATCTTTGGGGTTTGTGGGGCAGCTATGGCTCAGTGGAAGTCCAGCCAGTGATCTCTCAGTTTGAAGATCAAGGATTCAGTTTGAGGTCCCACGGTCAACATGCTGAAGTGTCCCGCGGTCAACATGCTGAAGTGTCCTTCGGCAAGACACTCAACCCAAACCTGCACCCTGGTGGCTGTGCAAGCAGTGTGTGAATGGGATTAGTTAATACTGATGGCTGCTCTACAAAGCAGCCTCTGCCTTCAGTGTGTGAATGTGGTGGGAGAATGAATGAATGTAACTTGTCATGTAAAAGCACTTTGAGTGGTCAGAGGACAAGAAAAGCGTTATGTAAATACATTTACTGTTTAGAGTTCAGTCTGTTGGTCATGATTTTAAGCTATGAAACTATTTTTCAAAATTTTGGACAATTTAATAGTAATAAATTAAATAAATAACAGATGATAAAAAACACAAGTTTAGCAAGTGAAATTTTTTTTATATAATACTTATAATTATTAAGGACTAATGATAACATCGGTTGTTATTAGTTATGGCATGACCATCTCTGTTCTTGTGCCAACACAACAGTCAGTGCTGAATAATACATCTTACATATAAGAAAAGAAGTAAAACTTCAAAGTCTTACAGAAAAACATACTTGTCTATTTTAAATAGTCTGTGATAATGTGACAGAAATTCACAGTTAGTTTTATACAAACTTGTCTTAAAGCTGGATATACTTGTTATACTGGTTAAAATCATCTTTATGTCCCGATGGCATCAATACATAATGTGTTCTTAAAAAAAAGTGAAAAAAAGCTGATATCTACAGCCGGAGTAAACCTGGTAACACACCAACCAATCCCTGCCATCAGGAGCCAAAAGAAAGAGTCCTGAGGAAATGCTACATTCAAATTCATGCTAGTTTTCCGTGACTACCAACCCTAGCTTTAATAAGCCAATAATCTTTTTGGGGATTGGCTTTATTGTGATATACATTTTCAGAGACTAATAATCTCAGAAGTCAGCACTCACTTCTTCCATGTTAGCCTACCTGCAAAAACATAAACAATGTGTGTCTCTTAAAAGATTGGAGACTGTTTTCAGACCTTTTGCTTCCTCTAGCCTCCAGAATCAGTTGGTGAGCTCTCCCCTGCCTGCAGCAGTTTGAAAGCTCTGCAAAAACAGACTCCTCACAGCTACCAAGAACAAAGAACATGTCTCCCCTGCACCAGAATCTCTTCTCTGGTTACCAGTGAAATAGAGGAATGATGTTAAGATTCTTCCTTTAAAAAAAACGACATGCACCACGTAACATGTCAAGAACCACTCCTCATCAGACCGCTCAGAGCTCTTGGCCAATCACAGCTTTTCATTCCTCTAAGGGGAAAAAATAGTTTTAAGGACAGTATTAAGTCTTAAAACCTCAATTTAACATTATTCTAATCTTTCTAATCACTTTGGAAACATGTTTTTAGCAAGCCAGCTTTGATTTACTTGTGCTGCAATTTGTTCTTTATTGTTGCAATGCAGTGGTTAAGTTAAATTAATTATTATTTTATTTAAACTTGATTATTCACATGTGGTATTACTCTTTTTTTTTTTTTAAGCACTTGATTCAGTGCTATTTGTTTTTTAATGTATGAATGCACCAACTTGTCTAAAAATAACTGGTATGACTGTTATAGTAAGTGAATAGATATTTGACAACAATGCTTTTGTATGAGTACTTGAAAGTAGGAGCTCTTTCAGTTTGAAGTGCGTTGTAAAACCCTCCAGTTTATATTGTTAGTTTTTGCAGACCTTGTATTACTAATAGTGTTTAATATTTTTATCCTAGAAATATAAAAATATTAAAGCCAAAGTAGTCAAACTATAAAAGACAGGACGGCCCAAAGGCAGTCCCCTGCAGTCAGGACTTGAGTCTCTCTGCAGGGATCATTAGAATCAGTAATAATCATCAACCACAAAAATTTGTATAGCCGGACTTTCTCCACATGAAGCACCGGAGCAGATCAGAACATGTAATTTTTTTCTTTTTCACTTAAATATACTCACTTGGCTATACAGTCCTGGAGGAGTATCAGTCTCCAGAGTCTAACAAAGCTATTACAAATAGCTCAATTACATTATAAAATGGGCAAGTTATGTTTCATGTTTAAATTACCCCGGCTTTAGTCTCATCAGGGGACGATGGTATTATTATAGTAGACAGCAGAGGGTGCGGGCTAACACAACCTCAGATTATTCCTGGCAGGTTAATTCACCTGCCACTGACAAAATGAATGAGGGCAATTTTGCAAAATAATAAAGTAAAGGAAAGGTCTTGTCGAGGAAGTGTTTCTATCCAGAGACAATTGCTTTGGCTGAACTAATAAACCCGGGCTGCTCTGGGCTGCTCTGGCAGGCATGGGGAACTGAAAAGATCTGTGGATTTCAATGAGACCTTAATATAAGCCCATTACTTATAATTAATGAGCAGAATCCAAACAGCATGTAGCCCATGGTGAGATCAATGGACAGGCTGGGAGAGGAGGAGGATGAAGGCTGAAGACATGAAACCAAGCTGGCCAGCATGAAGTACAAGATTAATTAAACATAAACACAACTATTAAAAGCTTCCAATCCACCTTCAAATGAACTGATGGGAAGTTTTTAAATGCTTATATCTCTTGAGTGAGAGATAACTCTAATATTTCCTTTCTATTTGGAAAGAACAGCCAGGTTTGTGCCTAATTAGATGTCAACAAAGAGAATAGGTCAATGCGTGATTGTCGGCAGGAAACCATACGTTTGTGTTGACATCAATAGATAATGCCATTGTCTGGCCTAATTGCAGAAGAGGAATACAAACATTTGCATAGAGTTTGTACTGTATAATAATTGAGCAGCGTGTGTTTTGGAGGTTTCCACTGTGTACCTGCGTCCACTGAAGCCAGCCGCACACTTGCACTGCCCGGTGACGTAGTCGCATGTTCCCCCGTTACGACAGGAACAGTCCTTGCTGCAATTGATGCCATACTTGCCAAGGGGGCACGGCTGGGCACAAACGGAACCCTTTGAAAAACAGCCAGCAGAGAACCTAATAAGACACATCACTCACAAGTACGCCCCACCAGGGTTGAAATACCTAAAACTTAACTCTCCTTCCACCCCCCTAGATATATGGACAATTTAGACACCCTCTTTATGTTCTTCTATTTATCTTTGTCTAGCTTGTGCCTTACTCCCTTCCATACTATCTCAGCATAAAAAATGCATTACATTCTGGAAATAACCTCATATGACAGCAGCTCTCTACCAAACAACAGTAATTTGACTCAATTTCACATCATCTTCAATAAGCTAAAACTAGAATATTTGCATTTAAACAAATTGCAATATTGTTGCTGCACCAGAAAGCAATAAAAGTGTATATAAGTACACAAATATGACAATATGACAATGTTTAACATGAAAAAAAATACATATTAAACAAGCCTAAGCAATTTTATCAGCTGTTTATTTTGTGATATCTGTCCCTTTTGAGTATTGTGTCATTTTAGATACTTTAAAATGCATAAAGCCTAAGAAGTCCATAACCTAACAGACAGTGCCTTCAAACAGGTTCAGCCGTATGAACATATTTTGTTGTTCCTACATTTCATTTCTCTTACAATATGGGGGAAATTTCAAATATAAAAACATAACATGAAAAAAGGGTCTTATTTCATTTCCTAGTGATTGTGCAGGGAGAAACTGACATAGAAAGAGTGCAAGAAAATAACATGAAACAAGCATGTCTCATTGAGACATCACTACAATGACACTTTATATTGTCGTTCACTTAATGTTGCTCTACAGTGGAGGTGTAAAGAAGAATCCTGCACAACCTCCCTGCATGAGTTTTTTCTTTTACATTAAAGAGAACCCTGAATTCTCATTCATAATTGAACACAGCTTATTGATCTTAAGGTCCATATTCTCGGCTTGCAATCTCTTTAGTAAAGACAATGTGAATCATATAAACACTTTTCCCAACACTGTTCAATCCTTAAGTCCTTATTTCCTTCCCACGCTTGCGTGTGTGACCTACCGTCCACCCGGCAGGGCAGGAACAATCTCCTGTGATGTGGTGGCAGGTTCCTCCGTTCTGACAGGGGCAGCGCTGCTCACACTGAGGCCCGTGACTCCCCGAGGGGCAGCGCTCTCCACAGCTGTCACCACACACGTCAGGAGTCAAAAGTGTCAGACAGAGAACTTGTGTTTGCCTGCAGTTCTTTTGCATCGACAAAGAACTCGCAGACAAACAACAAATGGCACAGAGACATTTTCTCACAGACAAAGTTGAAAAGGAATGAATTTGTTGCTGTATACTCACAAAGCCCCTGAATATCCTGCTGCACAGATGCACTCTCCTGTCTCATGGTTGCAGGTGGCACCATTGAGACACTGGCAGGGAAGTTGGCATGCCTTGCCATAGTATCCGTACTCGCAGAGCTCCTCACAACGCCATCCCTGGTACCCATCAGTGCAGACACAGGCACCTGTGATGGGGTTACACTTGGCCCCATTCTGGCACTGGCAGCGATTACTGCAATGAGGTCCCCAGTAGTCGCTCTCACAGCCTGCAGGCACACAGAGACAAGACATCAGGCTGAGCCAGGGAACAAAAGAGTGGAATGTGCACCAGGATTTATCCTTGAAAACGTCCACAATAACATGTCATGTAAATGCAAACGGAACATAATTACCCGTAAAGGGATTCTTGTAATACATGGAATATTTCATCAAGAATATTGGACGTCCCTGGGAATTACTGCACACAACTAATCATTGTACATTATAAAACCTTCCTACAATACTCCATAAGTATCATATTGACATTTCTCTTCAATTAACATCATTGTGAGCTATTTTCAATGAATTTGTTTCAAGGATTTAGTTTGTAGCATGTCTCGCGGTTCTTTACTCTGGCAAAAGAATCCACAAAAAGTCTGTCTAACGCTTGATGTTAATTATTCCTTTGTGCCATAGAGCTCTATTGTTGTCCAAAAACTATTAAAAATACATCAATGATCCACATTGTTGTGCTTGGTTGATGATTCATCGTTACTAGGAATATTGGCATTGGATTGTATTTTGGATTAATCCTGCATACGGTGTTGAGCTGCAGTAGCCAAACAGCTTACAAACACTCCAAAAGATTATTCTGCATGAGTATATATTGCTAATAGCTACAGTGTCCAGCTGTTTTAGCAATATGAAATAATTTTGCTGGTCTTAAGAATATGGTTTGGGGCTTAAATATGCAAACAAACTGTTGGTTTGGTATTTTTTCATTAAATAAAAGTTATATCCTCAGCCTTATCTTTAAATTCCTTTGCTGTCTTTGCTCCTGCTGGGGGTCTACGACTGCAGAAAAGTATCCAAGCATGCTCTGAGCAAAAAGCAGAGAAACACCCTCCACATCTCTCTATTCATCACAGGGCTAAACTTTGTCAGACCATCACTCAAACACATTCAGAGAAAAAGACACACAAACACTACAAGAGCATGCAAACTTACACACAAAAAAAAAAGGATCTGAGACCGAAATCAAAATGAGAATATGTGTGTGAGTCTCTGTTTCACACTTACAAACACTCCTCTGGTGTGAGCGAAGCTTCTGTAAGACAAATATCAAGCCAGCAACACGGTAGAACAAAATTCATATCTCCTGTCAATATGAGCCTTCCAAAACATTAATCAAACTGTAACCAAGTGTCTAAAGAAAGCCTCTGGCTGAAAAATACACCACATAAAGAGCAGACAAGCATTACAACTGCTTTAAAGAAAGGTTGCTAAATCACGTTAACCCCAAAAACTACGATGGGCACAAACTGCACATACTGGACAGGTCTATACAAATACTATAAACAGAGAGAAGCAGGATTTTCACACTACTGTTGCTTTTCCTTCTTTTTTTTATTGTCTGAACTCAGTGTACTTTAGGGTTACATACATTAAAGCTTGGGTTGGTAGTCAAATTTAGATACACTTTTTGTCATACTGGTTAAAATAATCTTTATGTCCTGATGACAATCAATACATTATGTGTTCTTAAAAAAGTGAAAAAAGCTGCTATCTACAGCCGGAGTAAAACTGGGAAAACACCAACCAATCCCTGCCTTTAGGGTCCAATTTATGAAACCAATCAAATCCCGTCCTGCCATTCTGCCCACCTCCTGCGCGTACATTTCATGTTTGTTTGTGTTTTTAATTTTCACTATGATAACGTTTTGGTGTTTTCTTACCGCTGAGTGAGACAGGAGTTGACGTAGTGCAAAACACAAACGATGTGCAGACAGAGTCCTGAGGAAATGCTACATTCAAATTCATGCTAGCTTTCTGTGACTACCAACCCTAGCTTTAATGCTAACAAACAGTGTGAGACATACAGCAACTTTGATTTATATTTCTTAATAGTTAGACAAAATGAATGCAATCCTCTAATTTCTAATGCTTAAGCACACTGTTAGCCATAGTGCAACCTAAGCTAAGTGTGATATTTCATCAAATTAAAGCTAGTTCATCAAACACACTGTGGGAAGAAAAATCAATCCAGCTAATAGGTACAACATTTTTACCACACATGCAGTGTAATGCTGACTCTCTTAAAATGTCTTCCCTGGTCTTTTCATTTTATTATGAGGTCTCACACACTTAAAGTTGCTGTGAGGAACTTTTAGCTTTTATCGATTCTGGCGCCCCCTTGTGGACAAAGTGATACCTCTTATGTCTTGTCCTTTACATGCAAAATAAGTGTTGTCATACAATAACCTCATCCTGTTGTCTTTTAACATTTAGATTTATCGCACAATGTGATTATTTGCAATGAAAACAGCCAAAAAAGGATGTTTCTAAAGTGAGATGTCAATCATGTGGTCTGACACCTACCCCCTCAGAGCAGTTTCAGGCTTTAAAATGACAACAGAGAAGGTATCAGTGTTGTTGTAGATGGTCTTGTTTGCTTTTGAGGGTCATAAAGAGGCATCAGTATCAGTTTGAGTCTGTTTCTCAGACGGTCAAAAACTCCTCATAGTGCCTTTAACTAAGAAAGCTAACCATTATTCTATAATCACATGCTAATGTAAGCTAACTTTGCCTGTAATTCGTTGGTTTACATTTAGCATATAAAGTGTCACCTAGCTTGTTTGCATTAAATGATTTCCTGAAATGTGACTGAACTGGAGCCTTAAGCTAGCTATGGTTTTCATCATCAGCTAAGCTGCAGTATATTTCCTGAATTATCAGTTTTGTAAAATTTGAGGAAATGGTGAAAAAATATTTATATTTTTAAAGTTGCCTCTATTGTCCTGACAGTAAATACATTAGACTTTAAAATCTGAAATGCTAGCACTTTTTTAATTCTGTCAGTTTTGTTTTAAAACTTGTGTTTAAAATGAATTTAATGTCAAAATAGTTACTGATTTTCTTTTAGTTGATCAATGAATTACGCCGATGATTTCTTGAAATTACCAGACAAAACTTTTTACACTGGCTCCCAGTCAGTCACAGGATTGATTTTAAGATTGCACTTTTGACGTACAAGGCCCTAAATGGATTGGCACCATCCTACTTGGCTTATCTTCTCCATGTTCATAACCCAGCTCGTGCACTGAGGTCAACAAACCAGCTGCTCCTGGATGTGCCTAAAAGTCGCCTTAAAACCCGGGGGGGGGGGGGGGGGGGCAAGCCTTTGCAGCAGCGGCCCCCAAGCTCTGGAATGGCTTGCCACTCCAATTAAGATCGGCCCCCACTGTTGAATGTTTTAAACCTTTGTTGAAGACACATCTCTTCTCTTTGGCCTTCTCCTCGTGAAGAGGACAGTAATATCCTGATATATTGTGTTGTTTATTGTTGTCTTCATGTACTTTTTACTTTTACCTTGTAAAGCACTTTGGCCAACACTGGTTGTTTTTAAATGTGCTATTTAAATAAAGTTGAGTTGGGGCACTGGTGGCCTAGCAGTCTAAGCGGCCCACATACAGAGGCTACAATCCTTGTCGCAGGAGTCGCCGGTTCGATTCCCGTCCAGTCGACCATTTCCTGCATGTCTTTCCCCGCTCTCTACTCTCCACATTTCCTGTCTCTCTTTAGCTGTCCTATCAATAAAGGCAAAAAGGCCAAAATTATAAATAAATAAAACTTAAAAATAAAGTTGACTTGACTTGACACGACAAGATGCCAAGTACCTCTGCACAGTAGGGGTTTGAAAGTCTCACTTATGTTATCAATATACAACATTTTTTACATTAAGCATTGAGTTATATAGATAAAGTTATATAGATTTTAAGATTCAGAGACAAAATCAAAAATGAATTTGCTGGTAAAATGTGTTTTCACACATATTTGAGGCTCTTTCCTTGATAAAGGGTTTCTCTAACTCTGCATTATCTATGAGAAAAATGTAGACAAATAAACAGGTGCAAATACATCCCACTTCTGTCACTAAGAAACTGGTGAAGATATACCCTGAACCAGACTAAGTATACAGTATGTGATGTTGACATACCACAACTATCAGAAAAAGGCCTTAATAACACCTTGAAATTCAACTGCACAGAGGGAAGCAAATGTGCAAGCTGTTCACACCTCTCATGACTGGAGGGAGAGCAAGAGAGGATAGAAAGATTAAGAACACAAGGAGGGAGAGATTTTTCATAAATAACAGTTTGTTACTTCTTCTTTTAACACCTTTAGCAGGTGCAACTTCGGCAGTCAGCTGTCAAAAACGAGCAGCGAGACAAAAAATCTTAAGGTACTGGAAGTATTTTAATTATCGGTATGCTGTAAGTCTGATGATAAATGCTCATTTTTCAGGCTTTGCTAAATGCACTTTTAACTGACTAATTGTCTTGAACTTGAAGTAATAATGCAGAGAGGTTCAATTAGATGGAAAAACACTTAAATGAAACAATGTTCATCCTCTGTGACGACTCTGTAAATACAGAAACCCCAGAGGAGTCATTTGTCAACAATGAATGGCAAAATTAGCTCTCCCAGCTGATTTGTAATAGAGGAACGCAAGGAAATTGGTAATGTTATATAACAGAGATGCTCTACATGGCTAAATGTAAAATGCTTGTTGATGTTGCTAAGTGGTACCTAAGGGACTGATGTAAAACAAGCAATTCCCACATTCCTCTGGGGACGGCTCTGTGTGAGGAAAAAAAACTCAATATGTCCCATAAGAAACAGCAAAATGGCTAATCCACAAGGTTAAATGAACAACTAGCTTTTATGTGAAAAACAATTGGCGCTGAGTTGGGGTGGTAGGCAGTCTTCACTCTCACCGGAGTAATTGTTCTTCTGAGGATCTGGAGGTGATTTAAGTGATTGCTGTGGCCTTATGTCTCTCCAGCAGAAGCAGCAGCAGCAGCTCTTGTATCGCCTCACATAAAAGCCCAGCTTGAGGTCCAGGCCAGCACCGCAGCAGCCAGGACGGTGAATATTCCACTATTGATTCTCACATCATCGCAGACCCACTTGTGAATGTAAAGACACTACGCACCCTCCCTGTATGCTCGCTTTGCCAGAGCTGTGATCAGTCAGAGCGCAAGCTTAATGAAGCCTGTGTCATGGCCGGCACTGAAGCCTGTTTTTCCAGGTACGCAGCAGGAAGATGATCAGCGCTTCCCTGGTACAGACAGGTCTGCCCTGAAGGGGGTCTTGAAACACTTGGCCGGTGCAGTATTACTTCTGCGGTTGGACAGACTGGAGGCCACATTACAGGGCTCACATTGATTTGATCTAATCTCCTCCTGGCCTCCAGTCTGGCATGAATGAGCTCCCTGAAGGTTGAGCTGTTGCCACGCAAACGACCCTGGCACATTAGATGTGAGGTGTGTGTATGGGTAATGGATGAGCAGTTTAGCTGGAACTTGGTTTAGCACTCTATAAGCACTCATCAGCGTTCCCCTTGCCCACAGCAATCCTTCAGCAGAGCGCAAAAACAGGCACTGTGTATATTACCGAAGGCACCATCAAGCTCAGAATGCTGACCACACTAATACAGAGTGCATTTTACACATGTTTACCTTAAAATGTGATGTTGGTTAAAACACCCAGCACAGCAGAGAAAACTAAAATATACCAAAATCTATCCAGAGCTTAATTTGCAGACTTTTCTGCTGCTTAGGAGCTCCATGAATGTTACCATTTGAAGTTTTAAACCTTCTTTAGCTTGAAGTTAGAGGCCTCAGCACATTGAGAGCAAAGCCCATTATCTTGCTGTCTCTCTCCTACACAGAGGTTTCTCAAACTTTACCCAACAGTCTCTCACTTCCCGGCTCTGACAGCATTTAACTGTGATTAAGGAGTCAGAGTTCATGATGAGCTGCGGGCAAAAACAGAGAGAAAACAGCAGAAGAAAGTCGTATGTAACATGAAGGCTGCAGCTTCTGGAGTATACAGTTAAATCGTGCAGTGTGATGAGGACCCCCCCCCCCTGGGCTGTGCTGTGTGGGTAGTGAATCCCACACAAGTCTGGAGCTGCGATCCAGCCTATTAACTGGACTGGCCTAGGTCAGGGAGCCTAACCAGAGGACACATACACCAGCCAGCCTGGACTCTCAGAGCTCATAATGCATAACAGTCGGAGAGTGGATAACCTCACACACAGGGAAAGGTCCAATCCCCAGGTGCTGAGCATAATACCCTCGGCTAGAACAAAACAGATCATGGCGAGGGGGAAACTTCTGAAGGTGAAGTCCAAAGAACAGGCTGAGAGAGCCATGATGGTGGTGCACAGCTTTGAAGTGTGCTCAGGAGTTTGCATGATCAGGCACCGGCTGCAACAGGATTAAACCCAAACGGCTTTCAGCAGCTGGCTTCATGCAGAAGTTGTCCTGAACTTGGTCCTCTTCAGCAAAATGTTTGTCACTGTTCTCTGTAAGGTGGGAGTCTTTGCCACAGAAAGCTTCTCAGAGCTAAAGTCAGGAGTGGAGCTCTTTAAAAAGAACATCCTTCCATATTCAAACGGCATCAGAGTTTCAGACTTCTACTGCTTTATTCAGGTGGATGCTCGAAAAAAGAAAAAAAAATCTGACTTGAATGTATTCACGGCTGGATTGGTATAAACGCAGGCCACTCGGGGTGCTCTGTGCAGACAGACGCTTGCTTCTTTGCCAGCTCTTACTTTGAAAAGCACATTACTGCATTTGGAATATTTGGCACGCAGCCAGACTTCACTCCCCAGTGCCAGAGTCACTGGCTGTCACATAACTATTATTAACACACACTGTTGACACTTGAGGAATAACTTAACTCAGACAGAGAAATTATAAGAAAAAAAAGCCTCTGTCTCTCAAGAGCCTTTTTACTCCTCGCTTACTCTTCAACGGAGCTTGTGGCAAAGCAAAGCTGCGTGACTCATTGTCTTTACGAGGCTCCTGCATCGCCTCATGAGAAGACTGCACCTCAGAGTTTCATATTGTCTGATTCACACTTTGTAGCTTTGTTCTTTCCCTTTTTTTTCTCCCCTGACAGATCTGAATTTTCAAATTACACTCCATGACCGGAATTAATATCGGCAAGTCACTATTACAAAATGGGATAAAGAGACGGGCTTTAAAGTGTTACAATGATCATTTTTAAAAGGAACAATGAAACAATTCTGCCTACAATTTAGCTGACACAAGACTGTGTTATATTCTGCTCTTCAGTCAAAATGAGCTATTTGTAATAGGAGTTATTCAATAAAAGCCCGACTCAACGTTCAGCGATTCATCACTTGCTCCCTGACTCAATGACGCAGACTAATAGAGTGAAAAGCAGACAGGACTGGTACCCCGGGTCTACAGGGAAAATGATGATTGTTGTGTAAAGTGGTGAATTTGCATTGAGTGATAAATGTCTCTCAGCTTTGTGAAACTTGCAGCAGTAAAAGCTGCCAATACGCTCCCAGACAGGCCCCACTGTCCCCGACATGTTCTGCTGACACCTATTACACCGTTATTTATTCACCCTCAGAAAACCCAGGCACGACAAGTAAACAGTTTAGGTACATCCCTGTGTGCTTGACAAACGATTTTCTAAATATACAGAAAGAATCTGCCAATAGTCATGGGGGCAGTTTTGCTGAAATGGAATAACAGCGTGCTGCAGATTGTGTTGCTGGGCGTGTCGTTTGTCCTGCACTAATTCATCTTCGCTGAGCCCTTGTGTGTTCATGTTCCCCCTGGGGAAGAAAAAACAGCACAGTACCCAGTCCACATTACCACACAGAGACAATTCACTATAGCGCACCATATGCTCCCTCCTGATACCACCATGCACTTGGATAAGAAGTAACAAGATCTGACTGTTGCCTATTTGGAACCACCAAACTAATGAGTGAATAACTTAATTCTTTTCGGACTGTGCATTACTGATTAAAAAGGCCTGCCTTGTTGTTTATCCCGAGGAGGATCTGATCATTTGTCTAACTTCTATTCAGGATGTGAAGGTGGATCAATACCAGCCCTGCAGGTGCCAGCCGGCTCCTCCGCGGTTCGGCTCTAACCGGGTTAACTGGGCCGGTGGTCAACCAAGACAGACAAGGCCAGGTCATCTCAAACTTTAGTCTAAACAAACACTTAAGAGTGATGTGATGCAAAAAAAAGAAGAAAGCATGGCCCTCCCCTCTCTAATGAAACCGGCTGAGTCGGGTGGCAGTGCAAGCCGGCTGTGAGCGATGCCTTCGCCTCGGTGCAGTAAACCAGTCACTTGTTCAACAGAACCTGACACGGCTCATGAAAGCTTCTGGATCAGCAAATTGTTACACAGCCCACTGCTCCTTCCAATTAATAATTTACCCTTCACCCCATCCTGCAGAAAACAAACCCTGCGCTCTGTAGCCACAGGACAGCAACAAAAAAGCAATCAGAGCAGAAGTGGACGTTTATCTACAGTACACACTGATACACAGTGACTGGAGTATAAATAAAGCTATGATTATACTGCATCACAGACATACTAACACACTAGCAGAGCAGCCACGTGCAACAACAAAGCAGCTCCAAAACAGTGTCAACCCAATACAATCGACTGTTAGCACACTTAATTTACACACATTGATTTCCTATTTTCAATTATTAATTTTAATTAGGATGAAGTGCAATGTGCCATAGGGCAGCAGCAGTCGAAGTGAAGGGGCGCGGTCACAGAGTGCAGACTGATGTACGTTCATACAATTACAATAGGGGCAATCTCATCAGCATCAGGACAAAGTCAGAGTCCATTGGGCAATGTTTCATGAAAGTTTGCTTTGTTGTTGATGCAGCTGTGAGTCTGAAATATTCAGAATCTCTGTGCTCAGACATTTTTGAAGAACCCGTGATGGAGGATATACACAACTGCTGTACTGAACTACATTCTGAAGTTATTGTTTATGACCTAACTCAATTTATATCCATTTGATACCACTTTATACTTATGAAGATTGTACAATTATATTAAAGCTACTGGTCCGACTGTGGAGCAGTACATTATGATTTCATAGACTATGATGCATTGTTAGACAGGACTAGACATTATACAACACAGTTAATATTAGCCTAATCTCTTGCTACAATATTAAAGCACTACTTTTATGTTAATATTTCAACAATTATGATCCAATATCACTGAAAGGGATCACTCCACATAATGAATCTTTTACCTTTGACACTGTAATAATTCTACTTCCAGTTCAGTCAAACTTTAAAGCATGACTTAATAGGTAGTGCAGAATAGCTTAAAGCTCCAGTCAGGAGTTTTTGACTGGTTGTGCTACCAACTAAAATTAATAGTAAAGCCTCTTTATCAGACTTCAATCAATCAGACTGGATTTATAAAGCACTTTTCATACAATGGCATTGTAACACAAAGTGCTGTACATAAAAACAACCTAAATTAGAATAAATTAAGAAAAAGATCCCACCCCCAGCCCTGACCCCAAACTCACCCCACAATCCTAAGGTTAAGAACACAATATATGCAACAATAGTAATAAAAACAATACAAATAAAATAAAAAATAAGAAATAAAAAAGAAGTTGCTGAACAAACTGAGGAAACGCTCTCATGATACCTTAATGAGGAAACACTGGAGGTAAAATAAGATGTTAAAACTCAACACAGGAAATTAAACTCACCAAAATAAAATACATTTATAAGATAATAAAACACTAAAATATTAAACCATTAAAAGAAAATAAGATGCTATACTTAAAATAAATAAATAAGTACATAAATAAATAAAGTAGAATGAATGTGACTACAATTTGAACTAGATAATAAATAAATCTATCAATAAATAAAACTGTTAAGAATAAAAATAAAACTCAGTTAAAAGCAAGACTAAAAAGGTAGGTCTTGAGTTTGCTTTTAAAAATATTTATGCTCTGTGCAGCCCTCAGATCTTCAGGTAGTTCTGTCCTGTTCCACAGGCGTGGGCCGTGATAATAAAAAGCTGCCTCACCGTGGGTCTTAGCTCTTACTTTTGGTACAATTAAAAGTCCACTACCTGAAGACCTGAGGGCTCTCACTGGCTTATATGATATAAGCAAATCTGATAAATAGGAAAGGCCAAGACCATTAAGAGATTTAAAAACCAATAAAATAATCTTAAAATGTATTCTGAAAGATACTGGACCTGCAAAAGCAAGTAAGACCATCAGGAAGAAGATCAAGAACTTGTACATTATAGTTTTCAATTCCTGTTACCAGCCATGTCAAAAAAGACGATTACATCATTCTCATGAAACAGCTATGTTCCACAGCAGTTCTTCACTATGAGTGATATAAGTGATATTAGACTGACAAAAGAAAGCAGAATGAATATTTTTTAGGACAAGATCAGCAGAGATGAAAAGCACAACCTTGTTCACAAGCTGAAAGTTCCCCACAGTAGCTTTAACTTCTTCACATCTTTGACCAAAGACAATTACCTGAATATACCTCTCCCAGCACTGCAGCTAAATGGGGTAATCCATTTCATTTACAGAAGGCACATCCCCTCATTCTGAGAAGTCCTGAGCTGATGTATTATTCAAAATGGTAACAAACAAAGAAGAAGAAAAAACGGGAAAGGGACGTTTCATTTGACAAAAACAAGATTGCTTTCTGACTGAGAAAATTTGGTAACAACATAAAATATCTCATCGCACAGCCTCTCTTTTATTCAGCCTCAGTGGTGAAATCAAAGTGTGCTCTTTGACCTGTGCTGTCTTTCATTTTGAGTGCATGGCTGCAGTGTGCATCATGTATCAAATCAAAGGACAGTGACTGACTCAAACTGAGGTGTTCTTTATTAATAAGGCACTAAACCAGAGAAATCAGCGGCTGGGAAATTCCCTTTGTGAAATCCTCCCCTATGTGAATAGTATGATTTATTTTCTGAAAAGAAGCAGACATGCAGAAAAACTCAACCCAGCCGGATAACAAAGTCTGAGTAATTGTGAGTATAACTGTAAGAGGAGTTTTTCATGCGGCACTAACCATACAAGTTTGTTTCTCTCCTGGCGGAGCAGGCTGAGACAGTCACAGGTGAATCTAGGACTCATAGCAGGGATTGCGAGCTTGAAACAGATTTTTTAAACTAGTTTGTTTTAACATCAACATAACATCAATTATCTATGTACGTGCCAGGGCTGCTGCGCTGAAAATAGCAGGTTACAAAAGCAGTTTTGTTTGGTGGTGCATCGAAACAAAACCACAAAAATTAGCACTAGTGCAGCATGTCACACTAAACAGACAATAATACAACATCCGGCAGCTGTGGAGCCAAAGTCCCCAGAGCAACACACCGCATAGTACATTCAATACCACAACAATTATAAAAAAAATCTATTGTACGTAACACAACTGAGCATTATGCACAAATAATGTTGCTTATATAAATATTATAAATAAAACAATACGTTTTCATATATATCAGTGATTCTGAATTTTAAAGACTTCCCCTGACTGGCCTGTAACCTAAAAAAATGTTATCAGAGATGCATCGAAGCAACTCATTTCCTATTCATTTAAATGTAAATTTGAATTTAGAATAACTGACAAAAAACATTCAGGAAACTCAAAATTGAGCAAAAAGGGGTGCTGGTGTCCTAGCGGTCCAAGCGTCCCACGTATAGAGGCTATAGTCCTCGTCGTTCAACTCCAAGCCGGTCGACCATTTACTGTACGTCTTCCCACGCTCTCTGCTACCCGCGTTTCCTGTCTCTCTTCAGATGTCCTATCCAATAAAGGAAAAAAAAGCCCAAAAATATATCTTAAAAAAAAAATTTGAGAAAAAATGATCTAACACGGCTAAACATGGGACTGCAGCGTCTGTGGGCCACAAATTGGTTTGCTCACTGTTAGCAGAGCTAGCACTCTCAGCCTGTGTTATAGTTACACATTGCTCCAGTTAGGTGGTTATATTCCAGTTTACCAAAGCGACAAACTACGGTCTTGAGAAATGAAGCCGATGAGGAAGTGCTAAAAACTGCAGTTCCTCAAGTGACCACTTGAGGCTGACTGAAGAAGCACAGGAAACCACATCCACTCCCATTCTAAAAGGGTCCATCTTTACAGCAAAAATAAACATGTTAATAGCCTGTTAAATTTTTTTATTTTGGAGGGAGTTCATCTTTTTAATAACACATTGTTTTGAACATATTAAATTACCAGTTCTGCATGATTAGGGGTATGGCTGACTTGACTGACAACTGGGCACAATGTAGCTGTTAGCAAGGAGGTTGAAAGCCTGCCTGACCTCCATTTCTTTGCCTGTTGTTTGGACGTCTGAAAGTTAGGTTGAGTCAGCATTTCCAATATGGGGACTGCCTGCGTTAGGCTTCAAAACTCAGCTTCAAAAACCAATGGGTGACGTCACAGAGACTTGTCCATGCTTTATACCATCTCTGGTTTAACCTAATACAGCCTAATTACAACTTTATCTCCATTTTTTACTTCAAAACACTGTCAAATCATGCCGGACTATAGCTGCATTTCGACCAAGAGTTCTGGGGTCTTTTAGCCCCCAGAACCACTTTCCCCAAAACTAAAAGGTCCCTGTGCCCCCATTGTTGTCTGTGTTTCGACCGCAGACTGAAGTCCCGGGTAGATTGTGCAAATCAGGCCAGTGACATATATTTTGAAATCTTAATAAAAAACTACACTAGTATGCATTCCCAGGAACTCCCTCTGTGTTTCAATAACTGTGTAAACTCCACAAACACCGGACCGTTCAACCGAAAGTCCCAGGACCTTTGAAAAGTACTACCCCCCAAGCAGGAGCTTTTCAGGGGGGAGATTATCTACCCCTGAACTAAATTTAGACCCTGTTTCATTGGGTCGAAACTCACGTAGTTCAGGGGTAAAGTCCCTAGTTCCGGGGTAAAGTTCTTGCGGTCTAAAAATGCCTTATAAGATCATCTATCAGCTGTGCTTGTTTACATCAGGGTAGTAGAGCTTTATAGCATTATGGCAGTAGCCACAGGAGCTTGTGGTGAGGGCTACAGCTTGTTCACAACGTTCAAGCTGAATTTTGAGTCTACCATAATAAAAATGTTCCTAATTCAAAGCAAGGGTTACAATATTTAATGATTCAGTCAGCCAAATGGGCACATCCCTATTTGTTATTTTTGAGAACAAACACTACCAAGAACACTTCACTTGGACCCTCACAAACACAGAAAATGAGATCTAAAGAGCAACTAAACAAAATAAATTCACACTGAAAATATTTGTTGTTATTATCCTCTGAGGAAAATAGGTCTGCAATAACTATTTAATGCCACTACTAATTAGATTTTTTTCCCCTAGCAATTTATCATTAAACCATAACTCACTTGCAAAATGTTAGAAAATAAACATTCACCAATCAGACTCCATTGTGACATATTCAAATCAGTCATCAATAACCTGTAGGAACACTCATCATCTATGTCAGCTCAAGCAAACACGCACAGTATGTTCACCCAAATTAAACAAAAACCTTGTACATGAATCTCAGTCAAAGCCTGTGTGTCAACAGAGGGAGCTGAAACAGTATCTGTGTTGTCAAAGATTTTCTTTACCTGAAACTGACCTCAGTATGAATTACCTTAAGTCTTTTCGGTATCAGACACTTAGGCTCGAAACACTGCTGTTAAAAATTAGCATTAAGAACAGCGGTCAGTTTAAATTCATGACAGTTAAATTGCGCTTTAAGTGCAGCATTTTTTAAGTAGGAAAAAGGGAAAAAAAGGAAAAGAAAGTTAAGAGCAATTCCTTAAATTACTCTAAGAGCGGAATTTAATTCACAGCTGAGTACGGCAGTATCAGTATGCTGCAAAGACATACTGTGGAACATTTCTAGCTTGTTGAGCTGCTTACACTGATTGTTGTTGAGTGTTGGCATAACAAATAGAACAAGTTTAGCCATATTTCAGTTCTTGAACAAACTTAAAATAAACTCAATAGAAGTTGGCAGTGCTGCAGGAGAGGATTGAAATGTTTCTTTTCCACAAATGGAAACTTGGATCCATTGTAATTGACAAGAATCCAAGCTGAACAACACAGCTGGTGCTTTTTATGAAGGAGTCAATCATAAACTTTACACCAATACCTCTCAAACTTCATGTCAGGGTAAAGATAAATGTGATTTATTGTGGCTGTTAAGGTTGAAAATAGAAATTGTTTTCCAATTTGAAGCCCCTGTGACATGCTTCTTAAATGTGTGTTATTTCTATAACCAAAAAAGGATATAAGACTTTATATAATACTGAAATAAACAGGTTAATTTTTCTTTAATTGTGTGCTATTTTTCCCTTCCAGCACACTGTAGCTAAGCTGCAGAAGCTTCTTCCTGCTTCCTGCTGCTGTCCTGATGATAAATAAAGACACCACTGCTCTTTTGAATTGCACATCTTACTTACCTAGACAGCTCCGTTGACTTGTCAAAAGTAATATCTACTTAGTGTCAAACGGAATTGAAACATCAAAGTACTTTGTGTTCGAGCCACTAACTACGAGCTAAGCACACAGGTATGTCTAATCAAATTTATGTCATTGAGCATCCTCACCACAAAAGCTGGCAGAGCACTATTTAGGATTGTGTGAATTACCACAAACATAAAAATGAAACAAAATTAGAGGAGTTAACTACAGCTGTTTCTAAATGCATGGCAACCATTGACTGTATAAAGAATGGACAACGTGCCTTCCTTTCTGCTCATTATGAGCTTTGAAGTCAACATATTATGCTGGTGCAGCCAAGGCACGTTCAGAAGCAACCTTGCTGATATAGCCGTGATGTCACATCCTCTCCGCTAACCAAAACATGGATTAAACTAAAACGTCAAAGAGTTTCACAAGACCTGGGACCCCTGGAGGGCCTATCTATCTAGAGTCCGGTCAATACGATATTTAACTTATTGATACTCATACTTCATCTGTACTCAAATGTCAGCCACCTATAGATGTGTGAGTAATGTGTAAGGGAAAGATATGTATGTGTATGTTACATTGAAGATAGTGGGTGCAACTCTCCTTGTCATGGCATGGTTTTGTTCTTTGTTCTTTGTTTTTGTACTCTAAAGTGTTTTGTATACTGTTTGTCTGAATAAGAATGAAGAAAAATGAATAAACAGAATTTTCAAAAAAAAAAAAACCCTCAAAGATCCCTCAGGTGGGTACAGTCCACAGCATGGCAGATTCTTGTGTAGATGGGAAACAGACACTTATGGATATGGAGACTTCAATAACTCTTGTGTTAGTGTTTGGAGCATTTTTTTCTCTCTCCATCCCTCCTCTACTCTGATAATCCGGTAAAGAGGGCTGCTGGAGCAACATCTGTCAAAAGAGCTATCATTCATGACATTATACCCTTCTTTACAGCACATTAAATTATGAATTAAAGATACACTTTTCAGAACAATGAGCATCTAGACATAATCAGCATGATAAGAACTAACAACAGTGACAGAAGTCACGTTTGAGAAATATTTATTTGACGTGTGTATTCATTTTATAGTTTGGTCTCTGTTCCATCTTTGGACATTAAGTAGAAAGGGTTTTTGACCTATACTGCAGCCAGTCAGCAGAGGGAGCTCTAACTCTTTTGGCTTCATGGTCAGTGAATACCTATGGTGTCCATTTTCTAATATACAGTCTGTGGTGGCAACCAACTGAAGGCCATGCAACCAGTGGTGGACAAAGAGCACAACTTCATTACTTGAGTCAAAGTTTGGATACTCCTGGTCTATTATTACTCCATTACAAGTGAAAGTTGCTCATTCAAATTGTCACGAGTTAAAGTACTTCAGAACTTGCTTTTGAAAGTACCTCAATATTTAAACTACTTAAAAAAATCATATTCTTAAGACTCACATGCTGCAGATTCTCAGATTTGCAGCTCCAAAATAATAGGAACAATAATAGTAACAATCAATCATTGAATAAAACCTGCAAATAAGTTATAAGAAGCATACAACTATGTTTAAATTGTGGAATAAACCAATGTTCAGCCACACACCTCAACATGCATTCTCAGGTTGTAGGCCGTGATCATAGACTGTCTAAATAATGGACATAGTACCCATGACGTCACCCATCTGTTTCTGAAGCGCTGTTTTGAAGCCAATCGTAGGCGGGAACCATATTGGATTTGCTGAAGTCAACCAAACGTAGTGTGAGGTAAAAAAGTGGGCTTTGAGCCTCCTAGCAAACAGCTAAAGTGTTCCCGCCTGTCAATCAAGTCAGCTGTGCCTCTCATTGGAAGACTCGTAATCTCAATATCTTCGAAATTGCTGTGTTAGAAAAGAATTCACCCCCCTACAGTGTGCTGATCGAGAAATGAGCTATCCAGACTACACTCGTCTTTAGTACCAGGCTGTAAACATGTTTATTTTCGCTGTAAAGATCTGCTTTTTTAATTGGTGTATATGTGGTTTCTGGTACTTCCAGAGCCAGCCTCAAGTGGACACTCAAGAAACTGCAGTTTTTAACACTTCCGCATTGGCAATTCTTGAGGCCGGAGGTTGCCGCGATTAAATTTGTGCGCGGTAAATGGAGCAAACATTAACAATGAAACAAATCTTTTTCATGTTGAAAGCTTCAAACATGGGCTTAAAATAAGCCCATGTTTGAAGCCCACGAGGGCCCAGGTGGAGAATCGTCGTCCTTCTCTACTGTAGCCATCATTACCACCCCTAAATGAACTGCCTGATCAGAATGACTATAACCTATTATTGCTCTTCCTTAATTCTACTTTTACCCAAAGAGACGCACAACAGTACAGGTACAGGTACGGCAACACCGCTTAGACAAACTACACACAGGGATACACAAGCTCAGTTCATTGCCTTTGAGATTGGATTTTAGAAAAGAAAAGAGAATTCATCAGCCAACTTTAGAGCAAAAGTAGTGAGTAATGTGATCCTTTATAGAAATGTAGTGGAGTAAATGTAATAAGTTTTCCCCAAAGAAATACTCAAGGAAAAGTACAAATGCCCAAAAAATGTCCATATTAATGTACTGCAAAGTACTCAAGTAAATTTACTGTGCTACTGTCAATACTCAGGTCAAAGGGATGTCGTTAGTTTGGCATGTTGTGACCAGCCATTTTCCTTACCATCGCAGGGAACAATAGTGCCACGCATACAGGACATGTGTGAAACAGAAGAACCAACCAAGTTGAAACTCCTGAAAAGTGCAAATGCAGTGACATAGACCAGGTATCACTGGACAACATTTATGGCCCTTTTTCACAGGTCCGTCTTAGCCCTACTCTACTCGACTTGACTCGACTCTACTCGGTTTGTGTTGCGTTTCCACGGGCGCGGTACCTCGTGTCAGATACCAGTTTTTCGTACATGCTCTGCTCTGGTTCCAAGCGAGCTGAGCCGATACTAAAAGTTGACGTTGACGGACTGCTGGCCAATGATTGGTCAGAGAATGTCGCCACTGAAGAGTCATGAGCGCAACGCCCAACACAGCAATCAAACCCGCCATTTAAAAAAAAAAATACAACATCAGTACTGTACAATGTCTGCACACAAAGTTTCTCAGTGGTCTGGGCAGCAAGTACACCATTGCCTCCATGTCCTCCATTGTTTTTGATTGTTGTGTTTGTGTCACGTTCAAAATGACGTGAATGCAGTTTCGCACAGCTGTATTATGACGACCCCGCCCACCGTGAGTACTCGGGCTGGTGGAAAAGGTACCCAAACCGGGTAGAGTCGAGTAGGGCTGGAACTGTGTTGTGGAAAAGGGCCATTAGTAACTCAAATGATCCACCCTGGTAACAGCTGCTTTGGATTTTAAATGTTTTACAATGTGAAATAATGGAACTTCAATCGGATTAAAAATGCATATTTATCACAATTGTCTATTGAAATTCAGTCTTACATCACAATCAAAAAGATTCATCTTTTGAAAGCAGTATTTAAAACTTAAAAAAGGGAACGAGGTAATAAAGAAGACTTTGTGTTATTGTTGGTTGCTGTTAATCGGTAATATGAAGGACCTGAAGTGCGTCAAGTGTCTGAAAAAGATGAATGACTGAACTAAAATGAAAGTCTATTAAATTCAACCACATTTTAATTTATTATTTAAGGTTGAAAACACAAATGCAAACACCTGCAGGTATTTTTTCTTGCTTCTTTTACGTGTTTTCTTGCCACGTTTTGTGTACTGAATGTTTGCAGCGCAGTCATTAAATAAAAAAGACAAGTGGAAGCGAGTTTTCTGAGTAGTGTTTTCAGTCTCTCAGTTTGATTATTGAATTACCTGAAGCTCTACCTGAGCAGTAAGTAATACAGCAATGAAATTGGAGTCAAGGAGCAAAAGCACAGAGAGTTGCATGAATGCTAATGTAGTGGAAATTATTGTGTTCTGTTTGCATGTCTAGGTAAACAGCGCCCATCAGTTGTTTACTCAAACTAGTGATTTTACGTGTCTAACTTGTCACAGTGTATGGATCTGTCCCTCACTGTAATCACAAACACGATTCAGTGTAAAGAGTGACAATCAGTAAGCTCATCCACGTACAAAATTAAGCCCAACAATACAGAAACACATGCACACACACACACAAACAGGAAGATAATTGCTTTTTAATGATCTCACATTATGCAAATGCCCATCATGAAGCCATAAATCTCTGGACGAGTTTCTACCTGCCTGACCACAGTACTGCCAACAGACTGACATGATATCATAAACAAGGAAAGTTAAAAAGTAAATATGTGAATTTTATGTCGTAATGAACCTCAAACCTGCCCACTTTAACAATCCAACAACAAAGAAGCAGCCAATAATTGAGAAATACTTTGTTTATCATCCACAAAACTCTTACTTAATGATCAAAAAATGGGCAAAATGTGGTATAAAGGTCTGATAATGACGCCATGAAACAGCACTGGATTTTGTGAAATATTCAAATATATGGAAGAAATAGAAGTTTGAAAAACACAGCAGAGCGTAAAGCTCAATTAGGTAGAAGAGCAGCGGCAGCACTGGATGGATAGATAGCTGCTTGGATATGAAAGGGCAGAAACAGCAAAACATCTCTAGCCTTTGATTAACACAGAAAAACCGTAGATTAAAGGTTTTCCCTTTATACCATCATCTCTCCAGGATAATGCAGACCCTTTGGAGACTTCTTCCAAAAGAGAAAGTGAGAAGGAGGAAAATCCGGGAGTTCATCTCAAATGAACTGCTTGCTCTGAAAGCAGTGTTGTTCTTCCTCTCTCTGAAACTCGCTATAGGCCCATGAATTATTCTCCCCGATTCTCAAAGTCAAAGTGAAGTAAAAAGTATACAACAGCAACTTAGGGAGTATTGTGTGTGTGTGTGTGTGTGTGTGTGTGTGTGTGTGTGTGTGTGTGTGTGTGTGTGTGTGTGTGTGTGTGTGTAAGAGAGAGAAAGGGAGCAAGAGCTAGAGAGAGGAAGAGAGGGGAAGAGTGTCTAAGAGGGACAGAAAGACAGACAGAGAGAGAGAGAGAGAGAGAGAGAGAGAGAGAGAGAGAGAGAGAGAGAGAGAGAGAGAGAGGGAGACACTGTAAAAGTAAAGAGGCAGCTAAGAAATGAATCGAGCCATCTGGGAGGAGCAGAAGGTTCCAGCACCTGCCAGCGTGGGGCATAAATCCTAAATCTTCCATCCAAATGACATTTACTATGAGTGACAGAACAGGGGTTCAAATATTTAAAACAAGCACAACAATAGATTTAATCACTAGTCCCTTTTGATTAAGCTGAAGTTGTCTTGTTCAAAGGACAAACTGGAGATACAGATAAGAACATTTCCATCCAAAATCTTATTTCTGAGTCGAAGCAAAGACCGGCGGTATTGATCCGCGGACTTTAACCCTCTTTTTGTTCTGTGCTGGAGGGCAATTTTGTCATTCATACAACAGTATGCCTTATCCTGCAATGGAAGTGAGTCCCAGGAACATGTCCCAGAATCATAATACAAGCTAATGTTCAAAGTGCGAGGCTGGGCAAATCACATGGTGTCAAGTTTCTTTGCAAATCTAATTTCTCAGGGGGGGGACTCATCACTTTGAGGATGCCTGAACCTGTAAGTCAGCATTTTCTGTCTTTTATCCATCTAAACTCAATTGCAAGGTCTTAATGAAGCGTACGCTACAGGACATGATGAACTCCTATAGGTCCGTGTAGGTCTGTGTGTTTCTGCTCTGTCTTCACATCAGTCGGCTGACGACACGTGCCCGTCTGAGCACAGAGACAATTTCAGTGGCGTTGACCTTGTTTTTAGCAGGTTTTTTTCCCCCAGTTTAACAATTACTTCGGATCAGTTTCTGCACATCACAGATTGGATCCTCATGAATACACTCCTGTGTTTGGTAATGATTACATTCCTCCAGAATTTCCTTTGATCCTTATCAACCAGATGCCCTTTTTGTCAATTTTAAGATCCCAAGCTACATCTCTTTGTTCCACTTAGTACGCCCTGGCTATGCGATAGCGTCTCGGCCTGTTTTGTCCTTTTCCCTTTTTTCCCTCTGTGGCAAAAGCCACCAATCTAATTGAATTTGTGGGCTTTTAATGTCTGCATTACCCTAATCAGAGAAGAAGAGAGTAGAGTTGTTTATCTCGACCTTGGTAGAATTAGCAGAGGGTATTTGTGGAGATGTTAATGCTCAGAAAAAAGCAGCAGAAACCATTCTGCAGGATCGTAACCTATGTTTGTATTGATCAGCAAGTCAAAGATGCTTTCAGACATTCCAGACACTGATGTGCTCTCTGGCCTCAGGGAGAAAGTATGTTCTGTGACAAACTGCTGTAAACTTACACCAAGGATGCACAACACTGTCCTGTGATTCTCTCCCACAGACCAAAGCTCTGTCTTTAGATAAAACAATGCCACTGTGTGCAAATAAATTTTGTATGAGCTGACCTAGCTTCCCACTTTTTCCCTGCTTTTGTGTCTGTATAATATTTAGACGCTAGTGCTGGATGTTTCATAGAGCTTTCACTGAAGTAATGTCCAAGCTCTTGCACACAAACAACATGCAATATAACCTTCTGAGAGGGTGGCACAACTGCAGGCGAGGCAGAACACAGCGGAATGCAAAATACAACCCCAAATACCCCCGGGGCCCGGAGGCAAATTTGATTAAAAGTTTGTTTTTCTTCACTCTCAACAAACGGAGGAGCTCGTCGATGCGGCACTGACAGTTAATTGGACTTGGCAGGGCCACGGGTTCATTCGTCAGCATTGTGTGGGGCTTGCCTAGGAGGAGCAGGACAATCGATGTCCCTCAGGACGGCCTGTAATCACTGCAACACTCCAATGAAGTCCAGGGTTAAACATCAGGAGATTGCAGGTGCACCAGAGGATCTGAGAAAGACTGCTAATATGCTCCTGCTGCTCCCAAAGCAAGCCAAGGACACCGCAACACAGCACCCAAAGGACTGTGGTGATCCCTGAGAACACGGTTACATCTCAAGCTATTATTCTGACCTCAACTATCATGGAATGCAAAGTTCTGAGAGGTGATAATGGTGTCAGTAACAAGCAAAACAATGTACGGACAATGCATGAATAGTCTAGAGCTGTGATTCAAACCTGGGGTGGAGATGCATGTTCAATGTGACGGGTCAAAAAATGGTCAGACTGTATATTAAAGCAGGGAAAACAACTTTTCCACAACACCATATGTTGTATTTAATGATCCAAACACAGGGGGAAAAATACACTTTTGGCTGAACTCTCATCGCTGGTAGATGCATTCAGCTAATACGCTTACTTTTTGCACCAAACATGAAATATTCAAGTTAATTTAATGCTGAAGCACAAGCAGAATGTTCCACATCAGTGGTGGCCATCTTGGTTGTTTACAAAAACAAATGTAAACAGTTTGTTACATCATCCAATTATCCAGTTCCCAACTAACACAATACACAGTTTACTATACAGTTTGTTTAATACACATGAGAGTGAATTCAGAACTTTTCTCATGAGCAGAAGCCATCTTGGTTGTTTACAAAAACCTGCCCCATGTAAGATAACGCATCTGATTGACCTATAAATACTAAGATGTCAGGAAGTCAAGCTCATCTGGCCAGCACAAAGAAGTATGTCCTAAATCATTATTTAGACGATCAAGGGACTGAGAAGTTTTTATACCATCAGATACTGGCCACTGTAAAAGCTCTGTTGCCTCTGGTTTCAGTACGAGTCTTGGAACATCCAAGAGCATCTGATGTATCGACCGCGGTGCTCTGACTGGTGCACGCTGGTGCAACAACTCAGATGGGAACGATGGTGAAAGCACATGTAATGTTTTAAAAATAAGTGATAAAATCTTGAACTGGATCCTGAAATGTGCCAGAGAGCCAGAGAAGAGAAGCCAGTAGTGGTGGGGTGTGATCACACTGTGTCTTCCAAGTTTGAAGACCTTCAGCTGCATTCTGAACCAGCTGTGATTGATGAAGAGACCACTGATCAACAACTAAAAAGCAAGGGATTGAAATAGTCAGGCCTTTAAAGTGTCAGCTGGAAGAAGCTTGTCTTGACAACTTAACTTATCTGATCATCAAATTTGAAAGAGCTGTCAAAAATCACACCCAGAGTTTTGAAAGAAGGATGTCTGAAGGAGGCCAAGAACACCAAAAATACAATCTCCAAACTACCGTACGATTTTAGTTTTCTTTCATTCAGAAATTGTGTACGAATGGGAGATGTGTGTGTGTGTGTGTGTGTGTGTGTGTGTGTGTGTGTGTGTGTGTGTGTGTGTGTGTGTGTGTGTGTGTGTGTGTGTGTGTGTGTGTGTGTGTGTGTGTGTGTGAGTGTGAGTGTGTGGAAGGTGGTCAAACTTTTCACATTTGTAAAACAGAGCATGCAGATTGGTTTGGTTTACAGGCCGTACTAGTTTAGATCAGTGTTTTTTAAACCTGTGGTGTTGAGCCTCAACCAAGAGCTGCAGCCAAAGTGTGAGGGGGAGAGGTCTGAGCAGACAGTTAATAAGGAAAGAAAAAAAGATCTCCTGCACAAATTAGATCTTTTTACCACCCTCTCTCCTCTCCCTGTAAAATAATGAGTAGTTTTACTTCTTCAGGCCTCTGAAATCTTTAAACAAGGAGATGCTGCTTAGCTTTAAAGGGTCACAAGCTAAAAAGGATGTGCCACCGGTCAAAACAGAAATATTCATTGCAAGACTGAAAGGAATGATCTCCCTGCCAGTCTAAATCAGGTGCGTGGGACACTGTCTACCACGCACTTAACTGTAGAAAGGTCGTCAAAAGCAATGATAGATAAAAAGTCAATTGAATCTTTGGAAACAAACTTCATAAAAACAGCTACGGACCACAAAATCAAGTGTGACTTATAGACTGTGAAATGAGCCTTAAACAGCTTTGTTCTACATTAGCATTCAGGAGATATCTTATCTCTCTAAACTGTTATCATAGCATTTCAGCTATTTTAGACACAGTGACCTTCTCTTAAGGACAGGAGATAAGGCTTTTTAATGTCCTTATTAAATCAAGCCATCTATGCAGGCTCTCAGAGACGGGGACTGTGTTCCAGAGGCTCTTAACTCTCTCTCCTTCTGACTAATAAGCATCACGGTGATAATGACCAAGGGGACCGGATGTTGTATCTGTTCAGTTCAAAAATTACTCTATCACCCTAACCATCACTGTGATGTGTCAGGATATCCACCTGCTTTCTTTTGTTACTGAGGTTATAGGTAAAGGAAGGAAAGCACACACACACACAGACACAGACACAGACACAGACACACACACACACACACACACACACACACACACACACACACACACACACACACACACACACACACACACACACACACATAAATACACACACACATTTTAGGCAGTCTCCCAAAGGTAATGGAGCAGTGAGCTCTTGGGGGACAATAAATCCTGCTTAATGGGATGCTACAAAAAAATCTTCAGAGCTGAGCAAAGTCAATCTGCATACTTGGCCAATGAGGCTTGTATGTACAGGAAGTGCTATGGAGACGTGTGTGTATGTTTCTTACAAAGTGATACTAATAAAAAATCTCTTTAAAAATGTAGTGGTCGATTTCAGTGGGAATATTTGAGTAATATTTAATTTATGACATCACACGTCCGGTTGTGTGTTTGTGTAAGTGTGTTGGAGTGTTGAGGAGAAGGCTACAGTCGGCCACAGCGCTGTGCCACAACTCATTGGATGGACTCGCCATCAGTCAGCCTCACAGTCTGGACACAGTGATTTACACCACACATAAGTCACTTGGAGTCACTAGGAAACGTGGGGAAAGATCAGAGGGGCAAGCTGCCACATCTTTGTCACAGCCACAGCAGAGACATCCACACAGTTCAGTCTGTGCTGTTCAACAGCCAGCATCAGAGTATGTGTCCAAAGCACACATGACTAGTCCTCAAGTAACTACTGGTGAACTATTAGTCAAAGTATGCTGCACAATGGAGGCTTTAATCATACTTTTAGTTGAGTAACTTTCTGCAGAATGAGTGAACACAGTGGTGATGGAGACCCATGGCCCACTATTTAAAGCCCTTGTGTTTGCATTATTCTTGTTACGGTCTCAAAAACTGGACATCTAGTCGACATTCCCAGAAAATATCACAAACAGCATTCATCACCAGTGGTGGACAAAGTACACGTTTTCATTACTTAAGTCAAAGTATAGATCCTCCAGGTCAAATATTACTCCAATACAAGTGAAAGTTGCTCTGTCAGATTATTACTTGAGTTAAAGTACTGAAGTGCTTGCTTTTAAAAATACTTAAGTATTCAAAGTACTTCTTAAAAAAAATCTCAAAACATTATATTTTCACAATACAGAAATGCAGTCAAGAATATATAGAAGTACATTCTGTTACATTCTGTTTATTTAGAAAAAAGTACTTGAAATATCTAAAAACTTTACCATGGAATAAAAACAGAAACTAAGTTACTCCAAGCACAGACAACTTAGTTTGAAATGTTCATCCTGAATAAAACAAATGTTACGTAGCTCAACACACTTTCTCAGGTTTGACAGTGAATGTTTGTATGTTTGAGCAGAGTGGGAAACAGGGAGAACAATTCAAACAATGCGTATCATTCTTCATTTCAAAAACCTGAAATGAAGATATGGCCATGGGTGCTCAGGTGGAGAATTATAGCCATCATTACCACCTCTACATGAACTGCCTGATCTGAGTGAAATCTGCTCTGTGTTTGCTCCACATTCAACCGTGGAGACGCATGATATACAGGTACGACTAAACCACTGAGACAAACAGAACTACACAAACACATTTTACTGTCTTAGGGATCAGATTTCAGAAAAGAGAAGGAAATTCATGAACTGACTTCAAAGCAAAAGTAGTGAGTAACTAGAACCTGAATAGAAATGCAGTAGAGTAAAAAGTACAAAAATTGTCTTCTGAATGTAGTGGAGTAAAAGTAATACGTTTCCCCAAAAAATAATACTGAAGTAAAGTGCAGATACTCTACATATAAAAATGTACTTAAGTACAGTACTCAAGTAAATTTCCTCTGTTACCGTCCACCACTATTCATCAGCCTGCAGTGGTTGGTCCTCCAGAGAGATAAGGTGGAAGTGTTGTAGTGTTTTCTCCTGTAAAACTCAGCTTACTATAGTTGACAGTATATTATGGCCAAGTATTCAAAGCGGAGATTAATGACTACTGACACTGAAACTACAAACAGCAGGGTAAATTTATTGAGAAAGCAGCTTGACATTTAGGTGAAGACAAAAAGCTGTTTGAATCTCTGTTAGAGTGAAGTCCAAAAACACACCTGTGATTAAAGGAGCTGCCAAAGAGAACATAACTGGGATTACCAGCTTCTACATTTTATAGATCTTATTAAACCATCAATCAGGTGATGAAAATCAGGAAGTCACTTCACAAGATTTGAGCTGTGAGGTGCCAAACAATGAAAAACACTGAGGTTGTGTTTGAATATAGTGCTACCCACCAAAAACAGTATCATGCAGTGTTTGCATCCTCATTCAAAAGCTTGTAGTTTCTTCTTCTTCTTCTTCTTCTTCAGTAGTCTGTTTGATGGTAAATTACTTAATTTCTTTAGCCAGGGGACCACAAGACTCAGTGCGCGCTCTCCCTCTGATTCAGACGGTTTTACATTCAACCTGATTCAAGACAGGCCAATCACAATCATGTATTTGATATTGGTATGGTTACAGTGCCATTGAGACATTTTTAAAACAATCCAGATGGCTGCTGCTAATGTGAAATGTTCTAAATCCAGTATGACGTGGGTTTTAAACCAAGCGAATGGTAGTTAAGATTGTAAATAAGTGGTAGGTGTTGGCTGCTGAATGATGTCAGAACAAAGGTCTCAGTGTTATGTTGAATCAGAGATAAGGTAAGTTTGTTGGTGAGCCCACTGCTTCATCACTCTTTGCATTGCTGTGATTGGTTGTAGCAGTTAGAGGAATTTTGATCTGCGCTTTTTGAAAATAAACTGGTTAGAGAGTATTTTTTTTATTTGCTGGTATGCCTGGTGCTACCAGGTTCACCTTTCCTGGCAAATAACTGCCACCAGCTGTCAACCAGACAACAGCAGCGTGATGTGCATGAATTTGCGGTCTTAAGGGTGCAGTGTGTAGAAATGGGAATATTTATCAATATCCGGCAGTCAGATTCTAGATGGAAACACTCAATTACTCATCCCTCCCGTCGCTTCACTTTGAAGCGATGGTGGCCTTCGAGGACAAAAAGCTCCTGTGATGCATGATAAGTATGATCCTCCATTTGGCAAGTTTTACTATCAAAACCTTCTATCAATACAGACAGGCCCACTCCTATGTAGATATAAACAGATCATTCTAAGGTAACAGAAACAAAACGCCTTTATATTCAGATTACACACTCATTTAAACATACCTATGAATATTATATTCTGATTCTACCAATTCTGTTCCACTATATGCAGCTAATTCATAGACTAAAAAATATGGACTTAGTATCCATGACGTCACCCATCTGTTCCTGAGGGCTGTTTTGAAGCCAATCGGCGGCGGCGGCAGCCATATTGGAAATGCGGAACTCAACCAGGCATAGTGTGACATAAAGAGGCGGAGTTTGAGCCTCTTATCCAACAGCTATGTGTTCTCGACTGGGAGTCAAGTCAGTCATGTCCTTATTTGGGCAATTTCTGCAGCCAGCCTCAATTGAATTCTCGATGAATTGCAGTTTATAACACTTCTGCATGGGCTTCATAGTTTGAGACCGGAGGTTGCCGCTTGAGCTATTTACTACATACTGTACCTTTAAGAAAAAAAGCCATGTAACACTGCTGATGGCCAAAAACTTGATTACAGTAACCTAACCACAGTTATTAGTTAGTTTATTAGAACAACATTTTTGAGATGTTTAAAAATTGTATTTAATTTTGTTAATAATGAATCAAACCCAAAGTCTTCTTTAGAATTACTTTTTGTGTTGTTAACCATCTTTAATCAGGTAATGCATGAAACACAAGCATAGACTGTATAAATAATGGACGTAGTATCTATGATGTCACCCATCTGTTCCTGAGCGCTGTTTTGAAGCCAATCGGCGGCGGCAGCCATATTGGAAATGCGGAACTCAACCAGGCAGAGTGTGATGTAAAGGGGCAGAGTGTGAGCCTCCTAGCCAACAGCTATGTGTTTCCACCAGGAGTCCAGTCAGTCATGTCCTTATTTGGGCAAAAACTCGTAATCTTAATATCTTCTGAAGCGTCACGTTATAAAAAAATTCACCCCCAGTACAGTGTGTGCTGATAGAGAAATTAGCTACGTAGAGCCAAGCCGTTTTTTGAACCAGGCTGTAAACATGTTTATTAATGCTGCAAAGATCGTCTTTTTTGAATTGGTGTGTATGTGGATTCCGGTGTTTCTGCAGCCAGCCTCAAGTGGATTCTTGATGAATTGCAGTTTATAACACTTCCGCATGGGCTTCATAGTTTAAACTGGAGGTTGCCGCTTGAGCACAAGTCAAGATATACATTAACCCTCCATAAAACAAAAACAAAGCCTTCTTATTCATTTCAATGACACGAACACAGAGTGTCTGATAAAATTATTAAACCTGGATTTACTTTTGTCAGACTGCAGCACCTTGTCAGATGATGTCGTACTGATGTCCGGCAAAAGCTCAGCCAGACTCAACAACTTCCAAAAAAAAAATGTGTTGGTTATGTCTGAGGTTGGTTAAGTAGACGTCAATACTTGCAAAGAATGGTTGTAAAATTCAGTCCCAGTGTACTTTACAGCACCATGTAAAGTTCTGAAGTCTTTAAACTCACAGATTGATCACTGAGCTGGTCTTCTGGGACACATTGTTTGTCTGGTCCCTAAAACTCACATCTTTAAATAGGTAGCCCCTCATGTAGTCTTGATGAATTAAATTTGTGGTCAGCCCAGCCATGATAAACACTTGTTAGCAAGTCGTAACTGAGGTTAATCTGCGGTGAAGCTTTTTATCTGCGTATGAAACACTCTTAATTTAACACTGATGTCTCTACGTGACCTAATAAAGCAAAACAGACCTCCAGCGTGATGACTGACTGTTTCTATTAATCTTTTCATAACTCCTGTCACCACTGTCATCAGGTCTGATTCTCACAGATCCATTAATGGATGCAAAAAGCTTTTGTTTATATGTTTCCTTGCACTTTTTCACAAAAGGAAGCAGGAGGAGATTTGTCTTTGAAGAGTATAAAGCAGAAAAGAAATCAAAGGAAACTAATGGAGCGATGCAAAAACACGAGTCCAGCTTGGTTGGAAACAGATCCTAAATTCTCCCTCTTTGTCTCTAATGGGTATGTGAGAAGTGAGTAATATTTAGGAAATACATGGGGTGAGTTGTCTGGGAGTTCTCTGTGGACATTACTAGAAAACAGCTGGTTTATAAATACCTTATATTTAGCTATATGTTAAACTGGGAGTATATATTAAGTCGACTAGTAATTAATCTAACATAGCCACACATAGATACATAACCTCATTGCTGTATATCCTGCAAACAGCTGTGTTTATTAAAGAAAAATATTATTCATAAGAGTGTGTTTCTTTCTCTCACTTCCAAAACGAATGCACACAGTAACCGGATCAAGATCTTTACAACACCAGGCGTGCAGCTCTCGTCCACCGGGGCTGCCAAAATCGACTGAAAATGAAAGATCCTCGCAGCTGCTCTAAGTTTGAACTGAAGAAAAACTAGTGCAACCGGCTCTAGTTCATCAGCACGTTATGGAGTCAGACAAGACGTGATGTCTCAATAAGAATGAACTCTGTGCTGTGGAGAAATAAATAACACTGTCACATACTTGGCAGTATATAAACTGGCTGCAACACTCCCCAGGAGCCCAGTGAACTACACAGAAACAAAGCTCTGTCAAGGCAGGAGGGTTTCATGGATACACAAAAACAAACACACACGCACACATACAGATGCACAGAGTGGTAAGTGTGTTCCAGGAGGTGCTATGTATTGGTCCATCTCATGTCCCCTCGAGAAATACTGCTGCCTTGGCTGCTTTGATCTACCAAAACGGATGAGGCAGTTGGCATCGACTGTTACATGGAGCGAGGAACCCCTTTCAGAATAATAGAATATTTATTATTCTCCAAAAATGTCTCTTTTACATGGAGAGTAATGAGGAATTTAATAGACTTAGACTTTTTGTTTAAAAACTGGTGTGCCAATCGAATCTCCCTGCTTGTTGTTGGTATGTGGCCTCTGTGTCAGAGACTTGTCGCCTACATACTCGTGTAAAGAGCCACACACATGCACAAATATTGAATTATTGATCTGTATTCCTGATGAAGAAGGTAGTTTGAGAGAAAAGTTACGAGACATTTGGAGTGACATGCAAAGCGGCGGTTAATATGTGTGTGCAGCTCTGTCCTGTTCAATGTAATTCACAGTCTCTTGGTCTTTGACAGCGATGCATGTCAATGTCCTACTGCTGTGGGATTGGAGGGGAACCATCTGGCACTGATGCACTTTGGAGAATAATGTGTAAATGCTGTCGACGGGTGCCAGAGGGAGTCCTCACCAGGGTATTTTTCAAGCCAAAATGAAGTTTAACTTCATAGTTCGGGGTCTGGTTATGCATTCATGCATTTCATGTCACAAACGCGCTTGTTGGTCAAAGTTTTCCGCGATTAAATTTGCTAACAAAGCTTAATGTCTGCTTGATTCTGCCTCACTTTTTATTTCAATGGAATGACTTCAATATGTAATAAAACCAATCACTGATAAATAGCCTTAATAATGAATAATCTTACTGTTTTAGTTGATAATTAACATAATATAAGGAGCATGTGACCCCCTCTGTTTGGTGCAATATCCCATAAACAAGTGTTCATAGGCCACATTCATCAATTAACCATGTGTGAAGCACCCGCAGCAGTGACTGCCTTCCCATTTGAATACATTAAGGAGGAATATGTTACCTCATGGACCGCGGCTGACCAACCACATTAGATTTGGCTGTTAAGTGTGATAGATCTCTCCTTAGAACACAGAGGATGCTCTGTGGTTAACAAAGCTCAACTACTCCTTGGACTTTTAAGAATGTGGGTAGCATTGATTTTTAGAAACTCTGCACAGGCACGTGATCATTTCCACCACTATAAGGGAATGCAAGCTTAAAGGCAGGCAGAGAGGAGAAAAAGTAAAAGCTCCTTATTCACACGCGTTCCTTCAACCTGGGAACGTATCATTATCCAACTGAAGCACATGAAATCAATGATAGTGCTTCATTGCACCGCATATTTCACAAGTGATGGCAGTCATGGCTAAATACACCTCGTACCTAAACATCTATCTTTATCACACTGTGTTTGAAAAGCTGTTATTACTATAGCAAATAGTAACCCCTGTGTCAGACTCATCAAGAGCTGAATAGTTTGCAGTGATAGAGGCGAAGAGAACGGGTCATTTTCTTTTGCTTTAGAGAAATGAAGTCTATCTTAACCGGAGAAACTCATAAGATTGTGTAGCAGGCCTTCTATAACTTGTAATATTCCGCAAAGATTTGATTTCCTCATTTCATATCCTGCTTCTTTTTACAGCAACATATATTTGTTGCAAGCTACAACCAATAACATCACTGCTTAAGCAAAACCTTGCACTTCACTTAAGTTGAGTAAAATGACCAAAGACATACTGCTCAGTCCCATAAGTACAGCTCCATCTACCTTGATTGCTTTTACAAAAAAAGAGAACTACTGCTCTCCCCGTTTTATTGAGTCTAATGTTTTTAAACTATTGCTTTTACTTACATGGTGGAAATCCTACTGAGAGCTGTGTTGTTTTTCAAGACAACAACTACTGACAAAACAAAGTATCCACAGTGTGTCAGAGAAAAGAAGACAATAACACATTTCCATATAAAGAGAGAAGGACGCAAAGCAGCAGAAAACACAAGCACAACAGAGAAAAACAGACACATAGAAAGACAGAATCATAGGTACATGTAACCTTCAGGCCTTCAGCTTGAAATAAAAAATAAAAAGTAATTGCATGAAGTGATCAGAGAGGCATGTTCAACACCACACTCAGGAAACACAAACACACGCAGGCATCAGAGAGAAATCACACCAACCAGCATCAACAATTAATCATTCATCACTCTTATGGGAAAACAAAGCCTCAGCTCAGAGTGCTCCAAATCCACATTTGTCGACAGCAAACATCCTGTTTTTGCTGTTTTATCTGTTGTCCACGTCCACCAGCGTGTCCTTGAGATGAATCTAAGACACCCCAGGACTGCAGGCGGGTCACAGAGCAGGTCTGATCTCAGTGGGACCATCGCCTCGGGCCGGGGAAGAGGATGAAATGTTTTCTGGCTACAGCAGGTGGACACCAGCGGGCGAAAAACAGACGATATCTTCACTGCTTTCCCCCTACACAACTTACTGACCCCCTCCTCTGCTCCAGCACCATCACCTTATTGCCTGCTCTGACCACAAACAGCACAACTCTTTTATTTTCACCACCTGACCCATATACAAAACTGCTTCCTGGTGGGTGCTGCTCCAGAAACGAGGTCCAAGCCTTTGATCGAGCTCCAGATCGGCAGCTGAAAAAGGCTGTCACTTCAGCTTTAGGCCGCTCTGCATCCCACGGCAGCTCTTCATCTCTGAGCCGAGGCGACACACTTTTTCTTTTTTTAATCACATTCACTCATCCTTCATCATGTGACCTGCTCATTCTGCCCTCTAACCAGCCGTCGTATCAGGGAATTCGCTTTTATGTGAGCACAAACACCTCGGTTGAAACATAATGGTAGTAAAATAAACAGAAAGTGAACCATGGCAGTGATGGTGCTGGAACTTGGAGGATAGATAATGTATGAGCCAGATGATCAGGGCAGCATCCACTTACAGAACAACAAGTTATGTTCCCATCACCTTTCTGAGCTAGTTGAAAAGTTAAATTTACAGTAAAAGACAAAAAACATGCTGAACCATTTACAAGACAGGGGGGAAAAAATCAGGGCGGGGTGGGGGGGGGGGGTAGATTTAATTTAAAATTTGGCACACATTCCTCATTTCTACAGATGAAAGCTCGTAAATGAAAAAGCCTGGAATCATGCCTGGTAGGGAAATCTAAAGTTATGAATAATGCCTCTGTCTCAATCATGAAGTCTGTTTTAATAAGGTGGATTAGCGCAGCACCTGCAGGCAGGAAGACACACACGGCTGCACTCCTAACCAACCAACAGTGGGAACAAGAGTCCCCCTGGGGGCCCTGAACCTCACATCATCCCCATTGGACCATCACCAGTCTGACAGAGTTTGCACCAGCAAACAGCTCCGGCTTGTCATCTACGCCCATGAATCCACCTCCATTGGGCCGGCGCTGCAGCGAGGGCAGCTGATTTACACACGGTTGCTAATCAGGGAATGGCTCTCCTGCTAATGAAAACTCATAGATCCATACAATAACACTAGTGATATGATTTTAGCTCCCATTACTCATTCCTAAGTGTGCAACAGGCAGTGAAATGCTACATGGAGCAGACAGAGTAGAGGAAGAATTTGGGGTCAGAAATGTAGATGCAGAAAATGTGGAATGGGTCACTGCTATCTGTGTGAAACAGCCTCTTGTATGCACATTTTCTATTTCTCTGCAGACATAAATATCAGGAAGGAGTAAATAGATTCCCTACTCCTGGCTAGCCTTAGTGACGCTCCAGCATTTAGCTGATTGCAGGATGGATTCGCTCACCTCCACCCTCCCATCACTCCTTGAGTCCAGCTCTGGGAGCTGCGGGGAAACCCTAGTAAATAGAGAGGCCAGCACAATGGTGTGTTCAGCCTGGCATTGATTCCTCATTCCACTGAACAAGCCATGGGCACCAGTCTAATCATGATTAAGATTATAACAGAAAGCTCAGTAGACACAAGGGAGGGGGGGGGGGGTGCAACCATCCATCCATCCGCTATATTCATCAAGCAAATCACTTCCACTTCCAGCAAATGAGAATGAATTCATTGTGACTTACCTGTTCCATTGGCTGTGTTTGCAAAGAAGAGAGGATACAAAGCTAAGCAGCTTTGAGATAGACGCACATTGAGGCAAAACAGATTCACAGGAAATTCTTACGGTCTAACTGGCTGTGAAAGCCATTTAGAAATAAATGAGTCTAAGTGACTAATTGTAAGCTTAGGAGGAAAAGTGCACTCACCACTAGAGCAGTCCAGTCCGCCCCATCCGGGCTCACACTGGCATGTATCCGGAGACACACAACGGCCGTGGACACACTCCTCTGTACACAGAGCTGAGAAACACAGACCATCCCTCATCAGTGTGGTTTATAATTGAGTTAGCACACACACAAGCAGAGAGTAAAACATCATTAAACCACCAATAAACAGCATAATGAAAACCACCCAGATAACAGCTGAAGGAAAATGGCCCATAAAATTGAACACTCAATATCTCCCTAATACCATCAGGGGGCTAAATCTTAACCATGGCACTCATATTCAGCATCAATCTTGTCTACTTGACACAAGGCTAAATGATTTCTTAGGAGATTGAGTCCTTGGTCAACATCTCTATTTATTACACAGCCTGACTCTCCACAATGAGCTGTAATCAGCAGACTTAGCCATGAAGGTACAAGCTGTAAATCCCTTCTAATTTGATCAGCCAGTCCTTTGTCATATAGTGATGCTTTAATGTAGCAGACCCAGGCACTGCAGTGTTTACAAAGTGTGCAGTTTTCTTGATCATTCATATTGAGCAACACGCCACCCGATTGATTGGGTTGGCATCAGTATGCCTGGGAGCGCACTCACAAGAGTCAGAGGTTTGGTTCAGCCGAATAATAAAGTGACCTACATGGAGTTTTTTTTTTTCTCTCTTTTTAGCCACAGCGCCATTTTTTTTAGTGTGGAGCCAAGAAAGAAATGTATCACAAAAATAGGCACTTAGCATGAATAAATCTGTGGCAGCCAAGGTCATCTGACCAGCAGGGTTAAGACGTGCAGACTCTTATCTGAGGAATGAGACCGTCAGGCCAGTAAGAGAGAGAAACCCCGCCTGATGAGAATCAGCAGTCCACTAACACGGCCTGTGGAGGGATGATACACAATCCAAGGACAGCAGAACAGACACGCCATCGCCTTCGCTGATCATGAAACACTTCGTCCAAGTTTTGCTCCTTTTTGTTCTTTAGTTTTTCCTTGTTTGATGATCACAAGTGGAAAAGGGCAAGAGGACAGCATATGTGATGTTTTATTTTTGTTACACAGCACTAGCCTGGGGCAGTTTTGTTGCTCTGTTTTCAATACTATGGCGCTCATCCTGCAGGCAGAGAGGTCAGCAGAGAGCAGGCTGCAAGCCTGAACAGTGTTGCTATAGATTATCACTCAATCAGGCTTCGATTAGGATCCACCGCCAGCAGGAGGGATGCAGCAGGAGAGAGGAGAAAAAGGAGTGAATCCCAAACACCCATGAGCTGGTGCTAATCGCAGAAATGCTCCCAAGGCAAAAATGGTAAACCAGAGATTGAAAGATAATTTAGGGCAGATTTCTGAGCACCAGTACTGTGGCAGAAAACTGTCTAATTACAGTAAGGCAGGAGAGGGAAAATGGGGAAGAGCTTCAAGATTTGTGCTGACGAAGGTGGGAGATTGACTCCATGTGATCAATGAGTCCGCGGTATGCAGAATATTCAAAGAGGAAAGGAGACGAATTCAATGTCACCATGATGAGTTGATTTCGTTTACTTTCAATCAGCAAATTCTGATCAGCGAAAGAGAACAGGGAAATGCAAATGTGTCACATCCTTTGGAGAAAAAAAGAAATATGGAAATTAAGTTTTGAATATGGGAGAAAGGATGAAGCGCACCCTTCTCCTGAGATCTGATCCGGTGTACTGAAGGGATGGCATAATAAAGTAGGAGGTAGGTCTTTCATTTTAATTGAAATTCATGAATCACTCTGCCTAACTCATGTCTAAGGAATCTGTTGGAAAATTGAGTCTTTCATCTAGATAAAAGGCTAATCTTACTCATTATGCAGAGGTGTTATCAGAACAGGGAACAATGGAGCTAATTGGTGATTGTCATGCAGTGTTAATACATTTAATATTCCTCCCCATTCAAACTACAATCTTTTAAAATGTCAGATAAAATACATTTGTATAGTCAAACTGCAAAGCTTTCCCCAGTTCTGGAGTGCTTTGCTGCATCCAGGGAAAAACCCTACTTGTACAACCAGTTTGTTTGTGATTTTGTAGTAAATTTGTAGTACAATAGTGATGAAAGTGACCTGAAAGAAAGGCAGAACATTGTGATGAACTGATGGATAAATCAATGAAAGGGATGTGCTCACTGAAGATATCAAACAGCTCCTTCCATCCACATGCTCTCCATCTAGTGCAGAGATGATTTATTTTAAAACTGTGTCTTTGAAGCATTAAAAAATTCAACAAAGCCAAAATGAAAATGAAATCAAAGGCACCGAATTCCTTTCTGGAGGAAAAATCTCATCATCTTCCTGATCATCAAAACCCAAATATGATGTGTGCATCCAGCATATGGCTCCCTGCAAAACAAACTTTCAAACCTCACTAATTCTGCCACCAAAGTCATTTCTGGAATTATGATTCAAGGCTGGACAGGCAAGAGTCATGTAGGAGTCATCTGGCCCAAATACTCTGCAAAAAAAGAGGGACTCACACAGCCCTGCAGAGCCTGTGAGCCTCTGAAGATATTACGAGCTGTTGTCATTAGCGAGTTCTCCTCACTTCCTCGTTCACAACTGTAATAATCATGCTTATTAGGAGGGGAATGAGTTTCTCACATCCACTTCATAGGCTAGTTACAGATTAAAGTAATGACTTACGACAGATCAAAGGTCACAGAATTAATAAAGACCTCTTGACGGAAACTTCAAGTGCTAATTGAAGCGAAACAGATCCAAGTTCAGCTTTCTGGTGGGGGGAGAGTTTTGAGAAAATTAACTTCCACAAGACATGATGAAACAAAAGAACAAATAAGGATACAAAAAAACATCCTTAAAGATAATGCTGCTGATGGAGCGTAAGAAGTGTTCTCCTTTGTGTGTTTTTGTGATAATTTTGGTTCATTGAGGGTCTTCGCATCATTCAATTTTCTCTCCTTTACGCTGATGTGAGTACTAATGTGGCACCACTGACTGTATTTAAAGATGAACAATGTGTCTCCAGCTCTGGAAAGTGAAGCCGAAATACACCCAAAAACAGGTTCTGATACTTTGAGATTTTGGAGCCAGAGTCTGAGCAGTAGGCACGACTTTAAGCTGAAAAAAAACCCCACATTAAACTTGCATTTAGAACAACAGAGATCCCTCAGGTTGGCCAGCCAGAAGCATAACAGCTTCTCCGATTTTATCTTCCCTACATTGGCTTCCAGTTAAATTCAGGATTCATTTTAAGGTTCTTGTTTTTGTGTATAGAGCTCTGCGTAGTCAGGCTCCTGAATATATTGCCGACCTGCTCCACCCCTACCTCACCAGTAGGTCACTCAGGTCTTCTGACCAGGGCTTGCTGGTGACCATGCTTTTGAAGTGGTGGCACCAACATTATGGAATGCTCTTCCTGTAAATATTCGCTCAGCTGTCTCTGTTGTCACTTTTAAAAAACTCTTAAAGACACATTTATTTAAAGAGGCCTTCGACTAATGTTTTAATTATGCTATTGTCTGCTTCTTTTAATGTTTTATGATTTCATTTGAATATTTTTCCTGTGAAGCACTTTGTGATTTTATTCTATGAAAGGTGCTATACTAAATAAAATGTACTTACTTACTTACTTCTTGTGTCAGTTTGAAGCAGACACACAGTTACAGAAAGTTCAATGACTCCTTTTCTGTCAGAGTTTGTCACATTTTCTTTTGTCATTTCTCCTCTAATCTGCTAATCATAGCACCACAGGGGCCGCATCTATCATCAGAGATGTCAACCATGGTGTTCTACCCAATTATTAGCATCAAGCAACTTGTTAAACTAATAAACTAAACTTATCTGAATAGTGACTGTTTGGAAATAAATTAGAATAATGAGAACCAATTAAAATGACAAGAACTGGTGGCCTAGTGGTCTGGGCACCCCACGTATAGAGGTTACAGTCCTCGACGTCGAGGTTGCCAGTTCAATTCCCGGCTGGTCGACCATTTACTGCATGTCTTCCCCATAGACTGTAAAAAATATGGACGAAGTATCTGTGACGTCACCCATCTGTTTCAGAACGCTGTTTTGAAGCCAATTGGCAGCAGCAGCCATATTGCTTCTGTTGAGTCAGTGTGACATAAAGGGGAAGGCTTTGAGCCTCCTAGCCAACAGCTGCAGTGTTCCCACAGGCAGCTGTGCCTCTCATTGGAAGACTAGTAATCTCAATATTTTGAAATTGCTGCGTTAGAAAAAAATTCACCCCCCTCACAGTGAGAGGACATCGAGAAATTAGCTATTCAGATTACACTCGTCTTTTGTACCAGGCTGTAAATATGTTTATTAATGCTACAAAGATCGTCTTTTTCCCATTCATGTGTATGTGACTTTCGGTACTTCTGGAGCCAGCCTCAAGCGGATCCTCGATGAACTGCAGCTTTTAACACTTCCGCATTGACTCATATTTTTAGACCAGAGGTTGCCGCTTGGTCTTCCCCCACTCTCTACTCACCACATTTCCTGTCTCTCTTCAGCTGTCCTCTCCATTAAAGGCGAAAAAGCCCAAATATATAACTTAAAAAAAAAAAAAAATGACAAGAACTATGATTGGGTAAAAAAATGGACCTGTATTTTGATCTTAAGGTTTGATCCATGTCCAGTCTGTTAACATGGAGGAGGGGGACTAGTCCACAGCCAGTTAATAGGGGGAGCACCAAACCTTTTGGTGTCACTTTTGGGCAGCTTTCATGTCCACCATATTTTCTAATACAAACAACATGTTTTCCAACAAAAAGAAAAGGAAAGAAGAGTTGAAAAGACAACCCATTTTTTATAGAAACACTATCTATTGATAGGGCTACAGTAAACTTCCATCACACATAAGGGGCTGTTCTGTCTTCAGTAAACAAGAATGTGTCCATAAATAGACAGCTTGAGTTAATTTTGGGTTGATTTACCCTTTAATGCCCCTTTTTGTCACTGCATGCAAAACAGCTCAGGGAGTACAAATCTCTTAATCCTGGTAGAGAGAGTGCTAGGATTAAAAGGGGTGGAAGAGTTTGCAAAGGCAGCAGAAAGCAAAACTGCCCTCTCAACCCTGTCAACTCAGTCGCCCCACTTCGCCTGAAAGAGGGTCAAAGAGGCTGCTTTTTTAAAGCCTTGCCAGACATAATATCAAATAAAAGCCTTTAAAGAGAAGGCCGGATTTGAAAGGCACCTCCACCATTCACAGGTTCACCTGGTTAACACCCTGAAAAAGGCTGTTAATGAACAAAAAGTTCTTTTGTCAGTCAAATGGTTAATGAATACATTATTGATCAAGCTGCACCTCCCCTTTCCAAGACCCCTCGATAATCACACCGGCTCTTATTCTTTGCTGGCAGGCCTCCAGGTTCTCCACTGCCCGAGGCTAGCAGACAAGGACGAGCCCGGCTGTGGTCAAAAGAGCAGACCTTCACGGATGTAGTCACTGTAACGCTAACTCCCTCATGATGCAAAAGATCTAGGAAAATATTAAAGTGTGAATCTTATCTTACTGAAAGGGAATAAAACATTAGGTAAGGCGAGAGTATCAAAAACTTAAATCTCAGAAGCTATATGTTCTGTCTTTATTTGGCCAACATGCAAAAATATTCAGTTTGATGTGCGGGAATAAAAATAGAAGTCAATGTACGCTAATGAAGCTGTGGAAATGACAGTGAGGGATTGTTATCAGCACATTGCTACAGTCTAATTTTCACGGCTTCGGCTCCTTTTTATGTTATTGAACTCTGCTGTGGTTTTATGGAGGGTGCTATACCTACTCAGTCTGTAACCTGGACCCTCTTGGCTCGTTAATTTTTCTCATTGTTATACAACTTCAATTAAATTACTCTGGCTGGAGGAGCTGTGTGCCGTGTAAAATACTGTGCCTTCTTGTTAAATCATGCTCAATCATCTGAAACTTAGTAAATTCACATGGATGGCTGCATGCTGACTGAGGAGGAGGTGGTGATGGCGTATTATTGGGTGTTCATATAAAGAGGATCAGACTGGAGCGGGGGCCGACAGAGGCGACGGGGCAGCTGCGAGCCACCCGCAGAAACGATCAATGCTACCATTTCCTACTTTTCTAAACGTCTAACAGACATGGCCTTAAATGTCATCACGGAGGACAGAGGAGTTTAAAACAGGGGGATACTCACGGACACACAAGTCTCCGCTCTCAAAGTAACCAGGGCAACACTGTGAGCGGCGCCTATACATGGTCCTCACTCCCCGCCGGTAAGCTGTCTTATAGCTGATCCTGGAAAAACAGACACAGAGACAGCAACATGAGGTAAAGAGTGACCCTTTCTGAAGGTCTGGTATGTATGTGGAGGGTGTAAGTAAGCTGGTCCAAGATTTCTGTTGTCATTGGCAATTTCTCAAAGTAAAACAAGGATAAACAAAAGTCCAAACTTCATAAAAGTCAGCATTTAGGAGGTGACTCTGTACTTATTTAGTCCGATGCCCACTATAAACCCTTAATGTGGTAATTAAACCTTTTACAGCAAGATGATTACAGTCAAAGGCATCCCGGCTTTGACCACTTCACTGTCAGTCACATTAACAAGGACAGTTAATGTGGCCTTCATAGACTTGGCTCAGATTTTGGGGGGGCGGTACAGGATGCTTGTCACACATATATGGAGATAGATGAGGAGACTCTTCCAAACATACCTGTGCCGTGTGCATTTAAACCAGTTGAGGATGTCGGTGCACCTGGTGTAATAGATCTGGTCAAATGGGTGAGCGTAGGACTCCTGGACGGTCACAGCATAGCTAAAAGACAGAAACGTAGAGACAGCAGTGGATAAAATAAGTTGTTTTAGTACTTTTTTATACTTCAGCTTTACTGCACCTACAAGGGAGGTATTGAACTTCTCTACAATTATCTTACAGCTATAATGTATTATGTATTTTCTCAGATTAAAATTTTAAATGGGAAGAAACTTGTTTCCCAAACCTTCTCTTATAAAAACAGTTTCCAGTTTGAGTACTTTGTAATGTTATCAGAACAAATAAGAAGTTTACCCAAAGGCATGTTCCCTCCTAAAGTGTTTAAGGCCCAAAGAGGGAAAGATAGTCTATATTGCCCACCTTTGATCTGTGGCTGGGAGAAATGGCAAACACTCTGCATCTTGAGAGGCTGAGATTTCACAACGAAGACAGTGGAAGTGTGTTCAATAAGATTTGGGACCCTTTGCTAAACTTTCTTTGTGGAAAAGATTAATATTATTAATATTAAGTGTCTTAACTGCATCATCCTGCTGCGAGTATGTGCCTTTGTTTTTTCACGTTTTTGGTTTTTTTTCCTAATAAGAACTGCTTAAGATAAGGGTTTAATGTGATCAAGGCTGCAATTGCAACAGTCATGCTCTTTTTTTTGTTCTTTTTTAAATTTTCCTTTTGGGAGGGGGGTGGCTTTTATTTTTAGATTTGCTGTTTTTTGTTAAGGCTGTATTTTCATTGTTTATAAAAGCAATAAATATATAGATTTTTTTAAAAAGATAGTCTATATTTCCTAAAATATGTAACATTATGGAGAACTCTCCTCTGCTCTGTAAATCAAAGGCACCTCATATTTTATCTACTTACCTCTCCAAGGAGGGCCAAACCCAGGCTTTGACAAATCACTTGTTTAAAAATTTAAACTGTGTATTAAGTGCTTAAAAGTAGCAAAGCTTCAACTAATAACATCAAAAGTCTGCTTTAACATTAATGTGTGAGTATTTACACTTCATCAAGATCACATCTAACAGGAACAAGGGCCTTTTTTTGCAGACGTTCCTTAGAGCTGTTATTAATTTAGGACATAAAATAAATTATGTATTTTCTTTATGATACGTTTTTTCTCTACTTGAAGACCTTTTCTTACAACTGGGTATTTTTACATTTTGCATTGATATTATGCTGAAATCAATGATCTGACTACATCTTTCATTAGTGAAGGATCATGCTTTGAACACAGAATTTCATTTTAGTGAGGAAAAAAAAACAATAACAGCACCCAGGTTTGGTCAGTGGATACAGTTCTGATTAAAGTAATACAATAACTGTGATATGCAAAAGAAAATACTGGAAAATAGCTTTTAGGTGATTCATACTGGTGATATATTCAGCCAGAGGCAGTCTGAGGATATTGGAGGACCTCAAAGCCATGAACACCGCTCGCCTGAAGAATTCATTTTGATGCCAACAAGGTGGAACGACCATCCCCAAGTACCTTCACCTTGGTCAGGCAATAATCTAGATAATATATCTTCACAGCTTTCTTTCCTCCCCTCTGCATTGAGGGCAGAAATTATTCCTGCTTATTTCTCATAAGTGACACTGCCCAGCACAACTAATAATTATTCAGGCTATATGGCTGTCGTGATTGATTGGGATGAGAGTACACTGATCAATTTGCCTGCGTATTTCATTTGAAGCTGCAACTCCTCCCATCTCTCAGCTGCCTGGCGACCTGAGTTGTGTGGGATCGATACTGCTGTATGGACTTTGAAAATAGATCTGGAACTTTGGTTAGGAGCGTTTGTAACAGGTACATCAAGAGATGCAGGATCGACGCCCTTATCCCTGGGAGCTGGAGCTGCTAAACTCAAGCAGTTTTTCTTTCCATATAAATGTGAATTTGCAATGACAAACACAAGGAGGATAATGCTCACCTCTCCCAGTGGCTGCACACATTAGGGTCATCGGGGTTCAGACTCCATACATTAGTGGTCAAGCCAAAAACAAGCAGAAGGGCTGGCAAGGCAACAGATAACCCCATTCTTCACTCTGAGCAGGAAAAAAAATACATGGTTTAGATTTTAAAGTTGTTCCACACTTTTTAGCTCTTTAAAGTAGGCTACAAAACTTAGTTGTTGCTTACTTTACAGGGGTACCTCAAGTAACACAATCACCTTAGACCAGGGGTTCCCAAACTTTTGAGCCCGCGACCCCCAAAATATAGGTGCCAAGGACTCGTGACCCCCACTGTCCCTCAAAGTGATTTAATGTGGCTTCATTTAGCTGGTCTGCAGAAAGTTAGCCTACCTATATGAGCATGTGTCTGTGTTTCCTGTTCCTTTATGAATTAACCTACTGCTACTGATGCTTTTGATAATTAACTGTTCATTAACCCTAAACTTAGAAGTCATCTAATGAAAGAAAGGCAGAAAACTCATTCCATTTTCTATTTTCAAGGTTTTATTTCAAATGTTGCTACTATTTTTGTCTATATTTTTGACTATAAAGGGTAAAATGTACTATTTTTAGATAACTTAAAAAAAAACATTCTTGAAGACATCTCACGACCCCCCATTTGTGTCCCCAGGGGGACCCACACTTCGGGAACCCCTGCCTTAGACGTAGTTCTTTAGATAAGACTAGATAACTGTCTAAAATATTGGTTTAAACTTTAGCTAATTTAGTTTATGGTAATCTGAAATGGACAAAGAAGGGAGAAATAAGGCAACATCTACTCCCTGCAAGAATAAGATGAGAAAATGTACACTACTTATCTGTGAAAAATATCTACAGCTAGAAGCCAGTTCAATTAGCATAGCCTGAACAAGTCAAGGCAGCTTGTGTCACTGTCTAAAAATATCAAATCCTCCAGAAATAAAACTCTTCAAAGCTTACATTTTCTTTTAAAGAATTTAATTTTATCAACACCAAAAAGCTGTGTTTAAGGCATAGTTATGGCAGAAGGGCAAACATAGCTAACGGGCAGAAGATGTAATTAAGGCAAGGTTTTCAAAAGAGAGGCAATGTTTTGATAATGTTTATGTGTGAACACAATTTTGAGAAGTCCTATGGTTTAATTTTCAGACTGTTTCATAAATTCACAGAGACAAGAGTCAAATAAAAAAGTTCCTGATAATTGAATTTGAGTTTATTTGATTAGGACAATGCACTTTATCAACATTTCTTTGAACAGTATGCCTCATTGTAAATATGCCGGAATTAGCACAACAGGTAAATATCATCCGTAGTCCTAAGGCAGGTACTCACATAAAACATAAAACTACATGATGTCACAAAACAGTTAACAGGACACAACACAAACTGACTTACAAACAGATTTTACATACAAAACGTTTGTGACATTATAAAAAAACAGGATGGAAGGTGAGGACAAATTAGCATCAAATTAGGAAACCGATTATTCATGTGTGAATGACTGGTTTGTTTTTAACCAATGTTTAAATGTATTTTTTAAAGGTAGTTCTGTACCTGAGCAGGCTGGCTGTGAAGGCAGATAAAGTCTGCATGGACTCACTACACCCACTCTCAGTCGAGTTTCAGCTACTCCCTTCTGGCCGGAGGTATAGATACCCAAAGATAAGAACAAATCGTGCTAAAAACTCATTAATTCCCATGGTAAGAACTCAATTAAATAAGATTCACAAGTGATCTAATTAAGGTTGTCTACAAGTACACCAATGTTATTTTATTTATTTGTATTTAAGCTGTGATTGTTGTTAACATTGGGCTAGCACTGACTACTACAGTGAAATAGCTACTATGGGTTGTTTGGATCACTTTGTTGTGTGTCTGATGTACCTTTCATGTTGTTGTGTTTTTTAATGCTGTGCTGTAAACAAATTGCCTTTTGGAGGACATTAAAGTTTTCTAAACTAAACTAAACTAAACTTCTCAAGCTCCCTAATGTACGCTGGTAGTGCCTCTGACAGACACGACCATTTGGCTGAATTAGGTTTTTCGTCTCTGCACATCACAGTCCCCTCTAGTTTGTGCTCTAGTATTTATCATATTGTTTTTTTTTTCATAAATTTGAGCAATGATGGAGGGGCAACTCAGAGGCTACAGCGTCCAAAAATATGTGAATGTTAGCTTAGCTCATGGCTAATGTATGTTGCATCATTTAATTGCGTGTTTGTAGCAATTAACAGACAATCAAATGTAATAAAGGGTGGACACTTGCTTTACTTCTGGTCTGTTAGAGGTACGTGTAATTGAATTTTGTGGCATCTGCAAAGAGTGAGACAAGCTGCTTCCTCGGTTTCAATTCTAATGCTAGGTTAAGCTAGCTGCCCTCTGCTGTAGACACATACACAGACTGAGGTATCAATCTTACATTCTCACTCCTGTTAAAAGCAAGTGAGGGTATCTCCAAATATTTTCAAACTTCTCTTTAGACATAAACATTGATTCTTTTTTAAAAACATGTATCACTGCTTCTTTAACAATTACCCTTCAGTGAGACCTACAAAAAGATGAAACCTCCACCCTGACTGTGACAGAGACACTGATTTGTTTGGATCAGCAGGATATTTCATTAGATGTAAAGGGAGAAGAAAAGTGAATATGATCAACAGACATGACAGTGATGGATTCACCACAGGTCTTACCTTAGCAAATAGCTAGACCTAAGATAAAGGATGTATGGATGACACGCATTTGACTGACACACAAAATACCTCATAGGTTAATGCCTGGATGCCATTAGTGGTAACATATCTTATGTGTGGTGACCTCTGAACATGATATAGCCTCATGAGAATAAAAACTCCCACATGGCTGTATTAAACACAGCAAAAACATGAAAACGAGCAGATAGATCTGACTTGTCTTTACATCGGTGTGGAGATAACAGATCATGATAGTATGTTTATTGTAAACATTAGATTGTGTGTGCTCTGCCTGAGCTTTGGTTTGTTATAGGAGCCCTGTGCTCAATATTTCTGAGTGACTGTATCCAATAACAGGGGCATTCACATGTTCAGCTAATCTTCTGCATTGATAGCAGCGTGTAGTTCACTCACACGTGAAGGAAAATCAATCAGACCTCCACTTCCTCTAAGTAGCAGTTCATCTGAACAGGCAGAGGTTAAAGTCATGTTCATTTCCTTAACAGGATGATTAATCAACATGCACACATGTTTTAAAGGGCTAAAGCTGCTTTCATATTCAGGCCCCTCTCTGGCACAATCCTGTTAAATACTACAGGGACTCTACTTGATTGACTTGAAAGCTTTTATTGCTCCTGTGATTAGACCACCACCCTCAGTCATTGTTCTGACGGGCGAAAAAGAAAAAAGTAGAATACCTCAAAAGTTGTCACATTCTTTTTTTAAAGTTCTCAGTCGTACGCCTAAAGCAGAGGGCCAAAGAAGTGATACAATCTTCTTGAATATGTGGCCAGAGCAAGCAGCCGGAGGCACGTGACCTAAAGCTCACCTAATCTTTCAGCCTGTGGTCCTTGGGGTTTTTTCTTCTGTGAGACTGAGGGGGCTCTGGAAGCACAAAGTGACAGAAGTGCTGCTGTGCCCCGACACACACACACACACACACTTGCTGTGAGAGGTGATGACAAGTCGCAGATCTGTGGGAGAGAGGAAAAATAATGAGCTTATGATGACACACAGAAGACACACACTTCCACGCTTGCTCCCACACGCATGCGTGCATACAAACTCATACATTTCTTATGGGATCAAGAATCTCAACAGGGGGAAAGTTCACAAAAGCTGCTCTTGAAAGACCAATTTACTCTGCACAGCCTCCGCATCCAACCGCACAGTTTTCAGCCCATTTTTCAGTGTCCCTCCCACCTGGTATCCACGGACGCAATGAAGTTACCCACTGAAATAAAAGCCTACATTAACTCAAGAGGGCCGGATACAATGAACTCTGTACACACTTCAAACACTACAAGTGGCTTGTCCACAATGTGACAAGCTCACGTTATATGTGCTCATTAACTAAGCCTACACAAGGGTTACTGCAATGATAATGCAGGCGTGAACAGAACATTGATGTTTTCGTCATCTCCCCCCACACTGCTCTTAATGATTCCTCTGAAAGGTCAGAGGGCTGGTTTGAGATTCTTCTGACCTTCATCTGCTATGAATTCTGAATTAAGATGTGACACGAGCACATGAAAATAATGTGGCTGCTTTTGTTCTTAGCTGAATCAATTATTCAACACTTTCCTTGCATGTAAACTGTTGTAAAAATTAAACCGGATGGACAGAGCAACTGATGCACAGAGAGTTTCTCATTATGTTTAGTGCACTCCCAAATAAGCATATTATGTTCTGTTTGTTATCACTACAGAATTTAAATTATATGATAATGAATTAGCCAGTTCTAAAATTGTATAATGAAAGTTTAACTTCTATGTGATATGATTTTCATAGGAATCAGACATTACACCACTTTGAATCAACCGTAACCTTTAAATAAACACAGTACTTTGATAAGGGACCTTTCAAATTTAACTGTTTACCTTTGACATGATGGATTTTTTTTTTTTTAAAGAACAGAGAATAATTTAAATCCGTATTAACATGCTTTATTTACTTGTTTGGGTACTTATCAAGAAAACTTGAGAACTGTATTAGAATAACCAGAATAATTTGAAGAGTTTCAATCTACGAAACTTTTGTAGTTCTGTATTGTTATTGTTCTGTGTTATGACACATTACTCTTTTGCTATCGTTACCAAGCGGCAACCTCCGGTCTCAAAATATGAAGCCCATGCGGAAGTGTTATAAACTGCAATTCATCGAGAATCCGCTTGAGGCTGGCAGCAGAAACACCGGAAACCACATTGACAACTATTCAAAAAAGACGATCTTTGCAGCATTAATAAACACGTTTACAGCCTGGTTAAAAAAACAGCTTGGCTCTAAGTAGCTAATTTCTCTATCAACACACACTATACAGGGGGGATTTTTTTTTTAATGCAACGGTTCAGAAGATATTAGGATTACGAGTTTTTACCCAAATAAGGACATGACTGACTTGACTCCCGGTCGGGAACACATAACTGTTGGCTAAGAGGCTCAAGCTCCGCCTCTTTACGTCACAATATGCCTGGCATTTCCATTATGGCTGCCGCCATCGATTTGCTTCAAAACAGCACTCAGGAACAGATGGGTGACGTAACAGATACTACGTCCTTTATTTATACAGTCTATGGTTGTTACCAGTTGTTAACATTGTTGTCACATGTAGTTGGTGTTGTTGAAACCATTGTTAAAGCTAGGGTTGGTAGTCACGGAAAACTAGTATGAATTTGACTCTAGCAATTCCTCAGGACTCTAACCTGTAACCTGTCTTGGATACCCTGTTGTTATTATGTTTTAGTTTTTTACAAATTGTTCTTCCCGTTCGTAATCTTATTAGTCGTTCTGTGTATTTTGCTGTTGAGTTATGGATTTATTTTCCTAACATTCTCTGAAAAAGTGTTCTTCAGAGAGATCCTGCTTTTACTCTCCATTGCAGAGCTGAAGATATTTGTCCGACCGCGAACCCGACCAGACCTGGGCCTGGTTCGGTCATAATTTCTATGATTTTACACGGGCTCGGGGCCGGGCTCGGGCCGGGCTCTGGCTTGTGCGGTAAATGAGCGGTCAGGTGAATCTGGACTCCGCTCAGCAAGCAGTCGTGCGTCAACGGCACGAGCACTGGCTCGCGCGTAAAGTGATAATACAGGACCTCTATAAGACGCATCATTCCTCTGGCCAAAATTTAACCAGCTGAGAGTGTTGTCACACTCAGACAGGGAGGCCGTACATGCTCATGCCCACACTCTTCTACAAGCTCTGCACGGTGACCCAGAGCCCTCCAGAGACGAGCACACCGATCCTCTGGCAAAAAGAGCAAATTTTGAGGAGTGGGAAAATGTACAGCGAGCTGACTGGGAAGACGATGAGGTATCTCCCTACATTAAAAGGACTGTCATGGAAGATGAAACCAATGTTCTTGGCTGGTGGCAGATCAACAGACCATCCTACCCTATAAAAAAATCTAGGTCATTCGGGTTCGGACGAGTTCGGGCAGAATTCTGTCGGGCTCGGGTCGGGTATAACTTTTAAGGCCCGACTACAGCTCTACTTGATTGTGCATTTGACACAGACCCACAGGAAAAGGGAAGGTTTGTTTGTTTTCTCCATTACCAGGAGATTCTGATCTGACCTGACATTAATTACCTGTCCAGGATATGTAATCACAGACAGATGAAATTCCAGCTCTTACTCCGTTAGATCTGGTCGCTGTGTGCCTCTACTGGAATATTTGTGTGCAGCGCAGCATGTGTCAGTGAAACAGGGCTGAATGTCAAGGACAAGAAAGTCTCTGATATTTGTCATGCCTGAACAGATCCCTGCCATGTCCTTTTAGTAGCGTGAATTCTAACATTTGAGTGTTAAAAAAAAGAAAAGACAAAGTGTAATCCACTTTTCATTATGGTTCACTGGGTCTCAGAGACCTCCTGCTCATTGTTTATTCTGCATACAGCAAGTGTGAACAAAGAGCACTGCATAGGACTCACAAGCAGGATCAATATGAAGCTTATCACTTGGGTCTCTCCTGAACGCCTCTTTCCCTTTATCTGCTTTGGCCGACAAAAGCAGTTTGTTTCAGTTTTGACTTCAAACGTGTTCATTTACACCAAACAAAATGTTCCTCAGAGTCTGTTTTTCCCCTTAAATTAATACATCTTCGTTCCTCACCACCTTGAATTCTGAGGCTGCGGTAACTCCCTCAATCGCTGCGATCCAATCCTGCTGACAAACTGCTGAAATAGCAATAAGTTCTGGGCTATTGATAGAGACGGAAGAGCAAAGGACGAGGCGCAGGGTTTAGTGTTCAGGTGTATGTGAGGAGAAGGACTTCTGAATATTGAATGCATTAAAGTGAATCTCAGGTGTCCGATGAAGACACTGGCATTAATGAGCCAAAGACACCCATGTCCCGGATACTGGCCATCAGTAGGGACATCTGCATGATTAAAGCCATGCGTCTACAGTGTGTGACTTATTAAAGTGCAATGCAATTAAGCACCCTGTCCCCTGGCTGACCAGCACCTGCACTCGGCCTTGAGTGATGCTCAGCAGGCATGACTGACTGGCACAAGTCAGGAGCTCACCTCCCATCTATAGATCCCAGCTGCCTCCCAGGCTCATCTCAGTGAACTATGCGCTCATTTATCACAATGCTCCATTTGGTCTGGCTTGTGTTAATTTACATCTGCATAATGGAAACCAGTCAACAGAAACACAGCTTGCTGTTGCAATCTCGTCTGGAGCGGCAGAGAGAATGCCTGATCAGATGTGGGCTTCTGTGAGCAACATGCATTTGCACAATCAGCATATTATTCTTCCTTTAAATTCAAGCACAGACCTCAAGCACAATTTTTATGAGAATTCTGCTGGCCACTTGATCTGTTTTGTAATCACTACTGAAGGATTCCCGGAGCAGCCTAATTTGGAGTGATCTAAAGGTTACAGGTGTAACCGCACAGCGCAGAGTGCCAATGAGATAAGCCCCACTGCTGGCCGTGGCTGTCTGCTGCTGCGGGCTGTGAGTCATTAAGAACCAGGCCTCATTAGAGAGGCCATGGTGTGGTGCATCATAGACACTGCGTCCCCTTTGGCTTCAGCCACATACCTGAGGGCCAGATGCGTTACAGGCCAGTGGCCTTGTTGCAAAGGTTCCTGGTACAAAGAGAAAACGAAAAAATGTTAAGACAATTCTAAGATCATGATGTTATTTAAGAATTTTCCCTTAAAGTTAAAACTAGATCCTGGTAAAGATAAAGGTTATTCACAAAGCATCATAGTTAGGGGTGGGAATTGATACGATTTGATCAATGTCAATGCCATTGTCGATTCTGCTTATCAATCCAATTCCTTATCAATTCTCCTAACGATTCATGAGTATTTTTTGAGGGGGAAAAAAGTAGTTCTACACAGTCTTCTACACCAAAAGGAACCATTTTATTTTTTCCAAAATTATTTCTGCACAAGACTGAACATGAACATATTCAACTTGAACATTCTGAACAATAGGTTGACCTCATTCTTGGCCGTGTGAGTCCAGACGCGCAGTGGCGGTTCTAGGGAGGGGCCAACAGGGGCCAGTGCCCCTGTAAAACTGAACCTTGACCCCCTGTGGCCCCCTCTCCACACCAAAATAATATACAATATACAATAAAAAAAGCTTCGGTATCGCGCCGATATTACAGGCAGAACATATGCGTGTGGCACTTGGTTCCAGTCCCTTAGAGCGCTAAGGGACTCATGTTGAGTGTAAACAGCCAAACAGCTGCTGTCAGTCTGCATTTTGATCTAGTACACAGTAGTATGTCTAGTATATAGGGATGCACTGATGTTTTGCCAGTTTGTTCTCAGCCGGTCCTCGCCCTTCTCAGTCTCTTTTGTCAGGGTTGAATGTGTCCCTCTGACAACACCCTTGGCCCTAGCCTGGCCCCGTAGTAAAATTGGTCTAGAACCACCACTGCAGACGTGGCCCCTCGAGCCTGAATGAAAAGACTTTGAATTTGGAGAGGAAAAACACTTTTCCTCCGGGGTTCATCGCGGAGGTATTTTACCTGCTCTCGGTGCCTAATTTTTGGCTGCGTGAGTCCGGACGTGGCCCTTTCGAGCCTGAGGGAATACGTCTTGACTCCGAAAGAAGAGAGAGATAGGTGAGGGTTCGCCTCCCCGACGCGAACATGTTCAAATGGAACCCTTCTCCACTTTGGCTGGACGCGAACCCCAAGCTTCAAGGCTGAGTCGACAAATGCTTCAGCATATTCAAGGTATTTGATTTGCACCTAGGAGTTCTGCATCTTTAAGAAGAATCGATAACATTTAAGGTGTACAATTCTGATGGAATTGATCAATTGGAACTGGTTCTAAGTCGGATCCGTTTTTGATTCCCACCCCTAATCATAGTCCTTAGCTCATAAGGTAAAAACTGTCACTCAACAAGTGTAGTAGTGAGAAAGACTTTTAAGCGCCTGAGGAGTTTCTCAAGGAGACGAAGAGATCTCAGGAAGATGGTTAGATAGGGGAAATGTTCTCCAAACACTGAGTGACTGTGACCTAATTAAATGCTATATCCTGGATCATGCAGCAATCATGTTCATGCTCCCATCTTCAAACCAACACAACAACTCAATATCGGTAGAAATGAAAGTGATTACAACATTAATCATTAATAAACCAAGACAGCACAGAATAACATCGGCAGCAACAAGCTGCACAAAATGATTAAAACAACAGCATTACAAGGTTCATGTTTAACATGAGACATCACACTGTGATCAATGCATTAAGGAGAGACATTACAGCAGATGTCTCACTCGGATTAGCTACAGAGAGGTGCAGAGAGAGTGCAGATCACACACTCATTTATCGATCTTAGATGCTGACCGGATACAAGTTTTAAAAAAGTGTGTCAATGGTTTGTCTGCCCATGGTATGTTCACATGTGTGTGGGAACACAGATCATTTTTAGCATATGAAGAGGCTACTGCACAAGTGAGCATGTGTTTTCAAACATTTGGAGGCTATATACTTTAGGTGCACTTAAAGAAGATGCCTGATCAGATTCTATGATCAGATTGATCAATTTCACTGTTTTTCTATGCCTGTTATGCCAAGATCAATCAATCACAACTTTTGGAAGAATGTGTAATACCCAGCAGTAATACCCTAGGGTCAACTACGCCTCCTTCCAAAGGAAAACAACCTGTCTCTCCTTTGCTCAAAGTTGCTCTGAGAGTGTTCATACATCATTCCTTGGTTAGGACTCATAGCTAAAAGTTTTAAGGCTAAGTTAGGAGCTCTCTAGGAGGATTCTTGATACAGGCACACAAGCAGGGGGTGAGGACATGTCAGAGGACACGCTGGGCAAGAAAATGAGGCAAAACTAAACTGAATGTTGCTAAAATCACAAAACCATTCAGAAACTCTTTGGGTAGTAGTTTAGGTAAAGTGGTTAAAATAACTGAATTGAGAGGTTCCCATGTTTCTGGTACCAAAAATAATTTTAAAAAACAGGAACATTTAAGGTTCCTGTTTTTGGCCATCAAGAGTAGGTAATTATTAGATCTTGATATTGGATCGAAAAACATAATATTGCGGATAAATTATTTGTTCCGACTTTCGGACTTTCATCTGTCTGGAAAACTTGCTGCAAAGAAATTGCAGCTGGCTGGTCAAACACATCAAACTTGATGCAGCATCTGTAGGACCACCACCCAGCACTACGCACCCAAGTAAAGGTTTAACATGAGTTATATCACGTTAGTGGCAAGGTACTCTATAAAACATTGAGCTGGTAAGAAATTAGTTGTGTATGTGTAGGGTTGCTAAGGGGTGAAACATTTCCATTAAATTTCCATGGGAAGTTATGATGGGGAAATATTCCAAATTGGACTTTACATGGGAATTAAGGTAATTCATTGGAATTTATGAGGATTTATGGGAATTAGCTGGGAATTAAGGGTCATTTATTAGAAAGGTATCATATCCAAGCATAAATATTTGTTTTGTTATAAGCAGACATCCATCCAAAATATAAATCATCTGTGCATGATGATGTTTGCATAATCCTGACCAAAACAACCAGATTTCAAAATATATGCTATTCCTCAATCACATGCTTACTGCAGGGCTATTGAGACCAGGCCCCCTACATACACTGTGCATTCCTCCATCACATGCACAGATGATTTTTATTTTGGATGGATGTCTGCTTATAACAAAACAAATATGTTATGCTTGGATGTGATACCTTCCCATTAAACTACCCTCAAGTCCCAGTTAATTCCCATAAATTCCCATGGAAAGTTTCCAATTTGGAATATTTCCAAAATTCCCCATCTTAACTTCCCATGGAAATTTACTGGAAACTTTCCACCACTTTGCAACCCTAGTTATTAATAACACTGTGAGAGATGTTCTCAGTTTCTAACATTTTGACTAAACTTCAAACAAACCAAAAATGTTAAAAACAGGATTTCCTTAGACCACTTGTAAGATTAATAATAATAAAAATTGACAAGCCTTTATAACACTTTTCCAAGTACTTAAAGACGCATTACACAAGGTGTGAAAAATTAAAAACAGAAAACAGAGATAAGGAATGAGGAGAGGTCACATGTTGTAGGCTTTTTTGAACACTCAAAACCTCCTCGTAACAGGTAGGTTTTGAGTTGATTTTTAAATGAGTGAAGAGAGTCAGAGCTGCGGATGTTTGGAGTGAGAGAGTTCTAGAGAGTTGGGGCCGCGATGGCAAAGGCTCTATCCCCAAGGTGGTCTTGATGACAGGGGAGATCAGATTAGATGAACTGTGACATTGATCCTCCATGTTTGAATAAGAAAGGGAGAGATAAAGTTTGTGTCCATCTTCATTATTTTGTACTGTATTATTATACTAATGTTATTTCTGTTTCAAAAGGTAGCAATAAATAATACATTCACATTTTTAAAGAATATTCATGTGTCTTCATATATTAGTAAAGCTGTGTGATTAGTGAATGCATTTTAACAATGATTATTCCTCAGAAGATGATCATACCATCCCAATCTTTAACCAAAGCATCCCTAGACCAATTTAAGACTGAGTTGTTGTGTGCTGACCTTATGAAATGTAGTTGTTAATTTTTCTTGTTGATTTCTTGTTTTACTCCTGTCAACACATCACTTTAAGGGCGCCAAACACATGAATTGGCACCAAGTGTATTAAAGTCATAAAGCCCGAGAGGGTGTTTGTCGCTGCATTTATGAGAATGTCAGTACTGCTGACAGCATGAAGTGCAGCCAAGGCAGCAATGTCTCATACCTGATCTTAGTAAAAATGCACTCCTGGGTACTTCACTTTTTATGACACCTGGATAATTCCACATGCCAGCCTGAGATGATCCAGCTATGGATTAACTTCTCAATCTCTCAATCTCAGACCGGACACTGTGGCTCTAACACTGCTTAGTTATGGTTACGGACATTAGGGGTTCAATTCATTTCTAAGGACAAAGGATAGAGTGAGTTCACATTATTTCATATCAGAATGGAAGGAATATGCTATCCTGCTTTAGCCCCGGGGCTTTCGCTTATGATTTCTCAAGCACAGAGTGAAGATGGGCAGAGAGGACAAGGAGATTTGGGCGTAATGTTCAATCTATTAGCATTCAGGAGATTCAAATGCATGCAGTCTTTAGTTTCCCAGAAGAATTGATGTACTCAACCACCACAGCTCTTCACAATGCATGCAGCCTCTTCTTATATATTCAGTTAAAAAACACATCATGTTGGGTTATATTATTATAAGCCATAACCTTGAATATTGCAGGAGTGCACTACTCTACATTCACAGTCTCAAATGAGACTCGGGCACAACAATGACAAGAAATACAGTTTTTTAAGAGGTTTGATTGATTCATCTAACAAATGTTGAAGTAATTCTTTCCTGCAAGAAGTGCATCAGCATTCACTGTTTGTTTGTTTTTTATGTATTCTGTGCTTTAGAATTATTTAAAGTAACTTTTTGGAGTTGAAGACCGCTAATTGAATTTGTGAAGTTGTGTATTTATAAGGTGTTTTTTAGTTTTTTAGTATTTATTCCTGACTACTGTGTTTTTAAAAAAAGTTTTTTTAGTCTTTTTTTTTTTTTTAAGTTATATTTTTGGCCTTTTTGCCTTTAATGGACAGGACAGCTGAAGAGAGACCAGAAATGTGGGGAGTAGAGAGCGGGGGAGGACATGCAGGAGGTGGTCGACCGGCCGGGAATCAAACCGGCGACCCCTGCGACGAGGACTGTGGCCTCTGTATCTGGGGCGCTTAGACTGCTAGGCTACCATCGCCCCTATTTTACTCTATTTTAACATTCTTTTACTCTTTATGACAAGCCCTAACTTGCACTACTGTTGTCACTGACATGTTGACTTTTGACTGTTGAGTGTTGTTTGTCTGTTTGTTAGTGTTTGTGTTGTTTATCGATAAGCTGGTACACTGCAAACCAAATTGCCCTCTGGGATTAATAAAGTTCTCTGAATCTGATCAGACCAAACAGGGGTTGAGAAAACTGATAGTTTTCACAGTTTTCAGCCAAATGACAAATTCAGAGAATAATCAGCTGCATCAGATAAAGGGAACACTCATTTTCTTCAGTTCTTGTAAGTATTTTTTAAAAGGGGGACACTAAAACACACAAAAATTTTGAGTTTAACAAGCGTTTATGTTATTGAATTAATTATGGGATGGAAATTCATAATTTAGTTTGTCATAACCTTTTCAACTTGGTTGCATTACATTCGGTGTTGCATCAAGAACTTTGTGTCCCAAGCCACCCTCTTGTTCAACATCAATGAACTTATGACCCTTAGCTGAAGCATGGGAAACCCTGTGGGAATTATCAGGGATTACAGCATGGGTCCTTACATGAGAGAGCAACAACACAACTTTCTTCGCTGTGATTTCCACTTGGAGTTTGAGGCACCTGGGAAAAATGCTGTGCGTCGTTTAACAGGAGCTTAATTCTGGCCACATGGTTTATTCATGTGGCGACCGCTGATATCACGACTCCTATAAATCACGCAGTGCGGCATGCTGGACGTCCACGCGTTCAGGCAGGGCTCACTAATCTCAACACCATCTTTCATCTGAATAACCTTGCCTTACCGCGGGGCAGGCCAACACCAGACACAGCCCATTGGAGGGAGCCTCTACTCGTACTTTTTTTCATTCCTTTCACTCCGGGCACAAAGACTTTTTCTGCAGCCTGGCGGAGCGCACAAACACTGTCCTGTGCGCTCGCAGGCAGAAGTCTGCCCACTCGCAACCACAGGCAATAATAAGAAGCCGCTTCATGGACATCAGAGGAACTAATCTAGTCTAACATTAGCTTTATGAATGTAGAATCAGACACAAGGGAGGAGAGCAGCGGGGCTGGCCGAGCCATCTGTTCAGAAGTGCTTCAAAGAAAGAGCAGGAAATTTAAAACTAATGTGAGTAAACATGATCATCAAATATAGATAATAGAAAAGGGCATACAGCTACTCTGCCCTCCTTTTATTATGAGGTTTCCTACGTGCCAAACATGATCACTTTTTTGTAACTAATTGGATTCGGGTTCTTATCGACACAACAGAATCTTTAGTCATAAACATGTCACCAATTATCAGCTTAAGGTCCATACTTCAGTGGGAAAAACTAATTAGTGAAACAACAGCATTTAATGAACCCAAATAACAATGTTCCTGATGTCACATAGCTCTGCCTGCAGCTTAGAATAGTGACTATGTTTCACCACATGCTTCTAATAACAAACCACAGGCATCACAATGACGGCCAAATTTGTTGCGATGCCCTCTGCGCTACGTCTGTCCTCTCTGCACGGCCCGGCTCTGGCCTCCTGCTGCCTCCAGGGGGAAGCTCCACTCAGGCCCCTCCTCACTTCTTCCCCACACAGACAATTAACCACCCTGTGACTGATTGCGAGTAATGAGAGCTGCTGGAGAACAGTTGGACTTCTTGGGACAAATTAATGTGTGAATATTAGCCCGTAAAACCTTCTGCTCTCCCCCACCAAGAGGACAAAGCTGAAATACTCTGTTACTCTGCTTCTCTGGTCAAAAAGAGCACAAGCGTGCATACCAAGCAGCTCAGATGGCCATTATAGTATTTTATAAAGTAACAGAGAGAAGGCCAAACTCAGCAGAGGCCTGGTGCGGACAGAAAAACAAATGGTGAAAAAAGGTGGAGGGAAGAAGGTACAGAGCAAGCGAGTATAGGGACGCTAGCAGAGCAGCTCTCCATGAAATGCTGAAACAACAGCACGGCTGCCAGGGCAATTTTACAGCCCAATAGTTTCACACCTCAGCCACCAACCCCTTCCAACTCTGAACCTTGTGTCTTCTTTGTGTCTTCATTTATTTTGTGTCAGTGTCCAAGATGTGAGAAGCCAAGCAGTGAGAAATTCGTCCCAAATGTCGCAGGGTAAGCGGTGTGTGAAGTAGACGAGGGGGTGGGGGAGCGAGGATGAGAAAAGCCACTGCGCCTGGATGCACCTTGCTTTCTGTGCAGACAATGCTCTGAGATCTCACAGGGAGGTGAGTTGTGTTTTTCAAAAGAGAGATGTGAAGTTGACATTGTTCATGCACTTAGGGAAACATGACGTATAATAGTGTTTGGATCAGAGGATGAAAGAGGAGTCTTATTTACATTAACAGTTCTCATCCACTCATGGAAAAGTCCTGAATTCAAAATCACTCTTGAGTAGTAGTTCAGAGGTATGATCAGCAGAATAGCTCAATGAATAAAAGTAAACTAGCCTTTTTAGTGATATATTATCAAAAATGCAAGTGTCTGTGAAGGTTCTTCTCAGTCATCCAGGTCATGGTAATTCAAAGCCTGAACTGAAAAAGCAACTGGATTTGATAGAAATTCTTGAATGGATGAAATGGATCCATTTCAAGCAGTGTTTTATTGTTTTGTCAAGTTGAGTTGAAGTCACTTGTTACGCCTCAGCGAGCAGTAACCAGGAGTTCAAGGTTGAAAACAGGTTGAAAACAGGCTGGACCCGGGGCGCCGTTGGGCTTGCACTTTGCTCGTCTCTCTCCAGCTGTCCTATCAATAAAAAGTGAAAATGCCCCAAAAAATATCATTTTAAAAAAATTGAAAATAGTACTGAAGGTGGACCATTGTCATTACTTCTTGGTATACCTAATGCTACTGTTACTGACAAATATAAGAGGTCACTTTATAAGATGTTAACTTTCTGTGCAAGAAAGTGTATTCTTTTAAACTGGATTACAGATAGGATCCCTTCCAAGGTACAGAGAGTTATACTTGAATATGTCCCACTGGACTACTTAACATATAAACTACATTCCAGAGACGATGTTTTCTGTAGAACATGGGAACCTTTCCTGGTATATATTGGGCTAAATGTTTCCACTATTCTTACAAGAGGCTTTGTGCTATAGACACAACTTTTTATTATATATCATTATTATTTAATTTTTATTTATCTATTTTTCCACCTCTGCATTGTACATTGTGAATCCTGTGCCTGACACCTATATTAACTTAACTTGAATGTTAACCATGACATATATGTGAGTGTGTGTTTGAACTGTTAAAAAAAACCTAATAAATATATTTCTAAAACAAAAAAATAAAATTGAAAATAGGTCTGAATATCAAAGAGCTGATTTCAACCATTTTTAACCAGTTAAAATACTAGTAGGACATCAACATCTAAAGGTGAAAGGAGGTTTAAAATTATTATTAACGATGTTTCTCTGAGGTCATTTTCCACAAGTGGTTTAAATCCTGTCTAAGCAAAGATTTCATTTCAATGCATTTTATTTTTTTCATATAAAATTCATAAATATGGCACATTATTGGCTTTGTAAATATCCAATCCATTCCATTTTATTTATATAGCACATTTTAAAAACAACAAGGTTACCAAAGTGCTGCACAACAAATAAACCGTAGAAATAAATAATAGTAAAATTTAAAATACAGTACATTAAAAGACAAAAAGAGACCAACATAAACTCTCACGCTGTATTAAAAGCCATGGAGTAAGAATACGTTTTAAGACGTGATTTTAAAGTATCAAGGGTGGGTGCCATTTTGAGTGGGTGGGTGCTGGGTAGCTCATTCCACAGTTAAGGAGCTACCACTGAAAAAGCTTGGTCACCCCTCGTCTTTTGTCGGCTTTTTGGCACGACAAGATGCATCTGATCAGCTGACCTCTATGGAGGTCAGAGATGTACTGAGGTGCCAGACCATTTAGTGACTTAAAAACAAACTTTAAATTCCTAAAATTAATTCTAAAACTTAACAAGAAGGTCCACATCCTGTGACGCTAT